>NC_134539.1:102987524-103095024 GCF_050624435.1 Tenrec ecaudatus
TTGGCTCATTCAAAAATAGATCACAAGGTCTTATCTCTAGTCTATCTCTAGAGGCTAAGTTGGAAGCTATTGAGTACCATAGCAATGCCCAAGTCTCCACTCATGGTGACTGCGCAGGAAGTACATTGCCTGGGGCTCACTCAATTCAGACCTCCTTCATGGAAGGTGACACTTCTACTACTAAACTACCGGTACCCTTTAAATGAGGGCCAATTGTTTTTAACTCTAGGATGATTGCATGAGTTGAGATGATGGTGGGGGTCTGGTAAAGGGGCTCTACATTCAAGATTTGTTTGGGAAGCAGCATTGGCAAGACTTTCTATTGGAGTGGCTGTGTGGGCAGGCTTCTTGCATTGGCAATCGGGTGAGGGTGTCATTTTCTCTGGTCAGTGAGAACTGCAGAATGGATTCACGATTCTCTTCCTGGTATTCCCATTAACCTGTCACCCATCTCTCTATTATCCATCTCAAATGCCTGACCCTCCACTTATCAATATAGTGCATAGGAGGCCTAGGCTAGGTATTTCGCTCCCATGAGTTTCACAGTCTTCCATAATCAGCAAAGTGCATGAAAGTTGAAAAAAATTGAACCTACTCATAGAGTTTTGGGACACCAGAAGGGACTCAATGAAGGTACTCATGTTCACTTCCACTCCTCTTTCCCTTTCTTGGCCATTTAGTACTTCCTTTTTCCCAACATAACTTTCTGGCCTGTTCCCTGTCTCACTGTACACTCTTCACAAACATACTCTTCCATCCCACCCAGATAGTCTCCTATTGCCTCCATATATCGAGCTAATTCCATTTTCCAAGTCCTTCCCACCCAACTTTCAATAACCACTTTTGACCTCATGGTTATTTATGGTCTGCTTTGACAGTGAACACCCTATTCCCTGGTGGAAGAAATAGTAAAGTGGCTGAACTTGGGTAGAGAGGACGTATGCTTGGGAAATAAAAAGATGTTGCAGGTCAAAGGCAGGGCAGACAGGGAAACTGTCTGGAGCTGGAATAGATTCAGAAGCTACAAACCAGAGCCAGGCAAGCTGTTAGGTGAGTGGAGGCAGACACAATCTGCCAGAGATAAGAGGTCTTGAAACTAAAGTAAGAGCTGCCGCCGACAGGAAACCTCTCCTTCTCTCCACTGTCACGGTTGTGGCTGCAGCCAGTGATTGGCTTCCTACTCGGGTGTTCTCCACTGTGACTTCATTCCCGAGGTCCTGAGCTGTTGTATTGAAACCACTGCTGCTCTGAGCAGATCAGACAGGTCTTAGGCAATCATGCAGTCTGGTTTAATAGAGATTTCCAGAGTGCACTTAAGAACCCTTTTGAGAGGCTGAATTCCTCTGTCCTTCCTAAGGCTTAAAAATATCTTTACATAATTAAGAAATTTAAACTAGTTCACCTCTGAGAGTCCTTCCACATGTGGGAGTGAGTGTATGCAACAAAGTGGATTTTATTTTACTTCATAGTAAATGTACCTGTTGAATAAGCAATGAATGCACATGACAAAGATGAGACACTATAAGGCTGCACGCTGCGTGGTGCCAATAGTTAATGTGCTGAGTTGCTAAAAGCAGAAGGCTGGAGGTTCAAGTCACCCAGATGTGCCTGAGGAAAAAGGACTGGACCAGGAAAGGCCTGGGTCTACTTCTAAAAAAATCAGTCATGGAAAATTCTGTGGTGCATCGTTCTACTTTGGTACATACGGGGCCTCCAGGAGCCACAGTCAAGTCGGGGATAAGTGGTTTTACTACAGAGGTGCACTCCAGAGGGCTTCTACCGAAAGCAATCGCTGGAACACATGTTGAGAGAGTACAGGTGTGACTTTTCCAGAATTATTCGAGCTATTTAAGAGCATGAGGAGCTTGGCATCTTGTCCTGTAGTTCAGTGAAGCCATATCACTACCACCACTACGAGCCTCACATTATAGAATTTCCTTCTTATTTTGTGTCCTAGTTGTGCCAAACAGAAACATGCATCCTAGTGTCTGTAACATTTTAATGCTTATATTTGTATCACTCTCCATTAAAACAAACAAAGCAAAACAAAATGATGAGCAAAACAAACCACCAGAAAGGAAAAAGAAAAACCTAGCATAAGGAATTAATAATACAGAAAATATTCAAAAATGATACGATTAATCCGTAAAACCAATGCTCTTTCTTTATAAGAACTAATAAACTAGGTAACTCTTTGGAAGGTTTAAGAAGAGGGGAATGGAGAGAGAAAAATAAACATTGGAAGCAAGAAACATGATAAATATTAGCTCTAATGGAGGCTTTTAAATAATAAAAGTATTTTGTCCACTTATGTCAACAAAAAGTCCCAGTGATGCAGTGGCTGAGCACTTGACCACTTACAAAAACATCAGGGGTTCAAACATACCATGGAAGAAAGATGTGTCAGCCTCCTTCCTTAAAGAAAACTCTCAGAGACAGTTCTACTCTGTCTGATAGAGTCACTATACATTAGAAGTGATTCAAAGGCAACAAATTTGGTTTAATTTTTGGTGGCTCAACAACTTTGAAAATCTTTATAAAATTAATGATTTCCTTAAAAAGGTAGACATTGCTCAAGAGGAAACATAAAATTTGGATATGCTAATAGCCATAGAAGGAACACAAGGCAATAAAAAATTTACCACTAAAGAGTCTGGGTTGCAGAATTGTATATTCAAGTTTGCCATGCCTTCTAGGAACAGATTATTGCTGTGCCATGTAGTAGTTACATAATTCCATTTTAACTTGATAAATAAGTGTAGGGGTGGAGTCTAGCCTATCAATCGGGTGACAGCCTGATGATGCCTCCTTGTGGGTGTGGCCTTTCATGAGGATTCTGGGAACTCCCTTTCTTTCCCCTTGGAGGTGGGTGACACTCTCCCTCTGCTTCACTTTCATGCTGTTGTTGAGTCACTCAGAGAAATGGAGGAGCCATGCGGAGACCCACGTCAGCGCTGAGATGCTTCCATTACCACTACAACACTTTTCACCCAGCAGCCTGTGATCTTCCTGAATTTGGCATCATTGCCCTGCTGTGTGAAACTGAAGAGGAATTTAGAGACCAGTATTGGACATATGGACTAATGTTGGAAGTATAGACTTGATCTAGAGTGGGCTGGGATATTTTCTCAACATACAATTGCTCTTTGACATAAATCTCTCTCTTACACACATATATGTGTCACTAGATTTATTTCTCTAGTCAACCCAGTCTAACACATTCCTTTTACACTATTCCTAGCATAATTTTCCTATTCAATCTGCAAAGATAACATGGGGCGGGGGCAGGGGAGAGGGAGGGGGAGTGCAGACCAGACTCACATACACATGAAGGAACTTCAAAATTGTGAGAAATTTTCATTATATTTAATTTAATTTTCCCACAAACTTTTTGTAGTCCCCTGTATTACACAGGGTTCTCTAGAGAGATAAAGCCAGATTGCTGATAATTTTATATATATATATATATTAAAAGATAGTTAGATATATAACACAAGAAATGAACTGTTAAATTATATACAGATAGATAGATATACAATACAATAAATGAACAGTTAAATTATAAACAGGTATATAGATATATGATACAAGAAATTATATATGAAACAGTTAAATTATAAAGCAGTACAAATGGCTCAGTGCAACTCACTCCTGTGAGAGAGTTGTGAGACACTAGCAGTACTTCAAGTCTTGAGAACCACCAGGTAGTCCTCTGTAGAGAGAGAGAGAGCTAGGTTACCCCAGCACAGGCAGCAAACAGCAAGGCAGGTCACCAACCGTCAGCCAGGTCACCAACTGTCAGTGCTCAACTCTAGAGATGTAAATTTCAATCGTGTGGTCTTAAAGGGACCTCAATTTACAGCACAGTCCACAGGCTAGGTGTGTACCCTTTAAATTGAGGCACAGAACAAGCAAGGCAACCGCACATTGGTCCAATGATCAAAGAGCGAGAGACAAGAAAGACGAGGCTCACTGAGCCATTTATCTCTCCGTCCTTCAATTAAACCCACTTGCGTTTATCGACCAGGCTGGCACAATAAACTATCTCATCCCCTAACACGCACAAAAGGGTCATCACAACAAAAGGATATAACCATAAGAAATAACTATTCACACAATAAAAGAACTCCAAATACATAAATCACCATTTATCAGCATTGAAAAGAGAAATAGACAGCTCCTTAGTAATAGCAGACTAATAAGACATTGCTTTTGAAGAAACACAAAACAAGTGGAAAGACACTCAGCCAAAATACTCAGACACTCAAAGCCATCAAGTTAATTGCAACTCACAGCAACCCTTTAGGACAAAATAGAACTGTTTTCCAGGACTTTCAATCTTTTTATGAGTTGACAGCCTCAGCCTCATGTCCCATGGAGCTGCTGGTGGGTTCGTTCGAACCACTGATCTCATGGTTAGCAGCTCATTACATACTCCTCTTTGCCATCAGAGCCCCTCAACAAAGATACAGGAGATCTAAACAGCACAATCAACCAATTTAACCTCATGATTACATTCATAACACTCCACCCAATATGTTGTTATTGTTGCTATTGTTAGGTGCCATCGAGTTGGCTCTGCCCCATAGCAACCCTGTGCACAACAGAAGGATGCATTACACCGTTCTGCGCCATCCTGACAATGGTCCCTAGGCCTGTACCCATTGATACAGACGCTGTATCAATCTATCTCCTGGAGGGGCCTCCTCTTTTTCACTGCCTTCTACTTTAACAAACATGATGGCCTTCTCCAGGGATCGGTCTCTCCTGACAACATGTCCAAAGCATGTAAAACAAAGTCTTGCTATCCTTTCCCCTAAGGAGCATACTGGCCTTATTTCTTGCAATACAGATTTGTCCTTTTAGCACTCCATGGTACTTTTAATAGTCTTCTTCAACACCACAATGCAAATGCATCGATTCTTCCACAGTCTTCCTTATTCAGTGTCCAACTTCCGCATCCATATAATGCAAGGAAAAATACCATGGCTTGGGGGAGCCACACAGTCCTCAAAGTAACATCCCTACTCTTCAATACTCTAAAGAGTTCTTCTGCAGCAGATTTACCCAGTGCAATGTGTCTCTTGATCTCTTGCCTGCTGCTTCCATGAGTATTGATTATGGATCTAAGCAAGATGAAATCGTTGACAACTTCAACCTTTTCTCCATTCCTCAGGATATTTCCTATTGGCCCAGTTGTGAGGGTTCAGGTCTTATTTACATTGCATTTTAATTCATACTGCATACGAATTCATACTGCATAATGTCATCTGCATATCACTGGTTGTTCATAAGTCTTCTTCCAGTCCTGATGCCATATTCTTCACATAAGTCAGCTTCTCTGATTTGCTCAGCATACAGATTGAATAAATATGGTGAGAGAATACAATCCTGACATTTATCTTTCCTGATATTAAATCATGCAGTATTTGCTTGCTGTGTTTACATAGTTGCCTCTTGATCTATGCACAAGTTCTGAATTGACACAATAAAGTGTTTTGGAATTCCCACTCTTCTCCTTGTTATCCTGTTTCTTATGGTCCACAGAGTTGAATTCCTTTGCATAGTCAATGAAAAACAATCATTCAGTTTCTAGTACTCTGTTGAAAACCCAAGATCCACCTGACATCAGCAATGATATCTCTTTTTCAACGCCTCTTCTGAATCTGACCTGAAGTTCTGGCAATGCACTGCCTGCAGCAACCATTGTTATATGATAATCAGCAAAACTCTGTGTGCAATATCAATGATATCATTCTAGAGTTTGGGCATTCTCACATTTCTTTGGAATAGGCACAAATATACATTGCTTCTATTCAGTTGGTTAAGTATCTGTCTTCCGTAAGCCCTGGCATATGAGTGGGTGCTTCCAGAGTTTCTTCAGCTTGCTGAAATATTTCCATGGGTATTCCATCAATTCCTGAAGTCCTATTTTTGGCTACTGCATTCAGTACAGTTTAAACTTCTTCCTTCAGCATCATTGGTTTGCTCATATGCTATCTCCTGAAATGGTGGAATATTGACTAATTCTTTTTGGTCTAGTTACTGTGTGTATTGTTTCCATTTTCTCTTGATGCTTCTTGGACCATTCAATATTTTGCCTTTAGAATAGTTCAAAATTACAATTCAATGCTTGAAATTCTTCTTGAGTTCTTTCAGTTTCAGATATGCCAAGTGTGTTCTTCTCTATTGGTTTTCTAATTCTTGGTCCTTGAACATTTCATTATAATATTTGGCTTTGCCTTCTACTGTTGATCTTTAAAATTTCTATTCAGTTCTTTGCCATTAGTCTTTCTTCCATTTGCTTTAATCTAAATTAAGAGCAAGTTTCAGCATCTCTTGTAGCATCCACTTTATCTTTTATTTCCCTTCTCTCTTTTTTAGATGACTTTTTGTTTATTTCATGAATGATGGTCTTCATGTCCTCCCACTGGTCCTCGGGTCTTCTTCCATTACTGATCACTGCCTCAAATTGGCTCTTGAGATGTTCTCAAAATTCAGTGGGGTAGACTCAAGGTCCATTTTGGTTCTTGTGGACTTGTTCTAACGTTCTTAGGCTTTATCATGAATTTACATATAAGCAATTGATGGTCTGTTCCACAATTGGCCCCTGGTTTGGTTTTAGCTGGTGATATTGAGCTTCTCCATCATGTCTTCTTACAGTTGTAGTATATTTGATTTTTGTGTATTTCATCCGGGGAAGTGTATGTGTATAGTCACCCTTTGTGTTGTTGAAAAAAGTATTTGCTATAAACAAGTCGTTGGTTTTGCAAAATTCTATCACGAGATAGTCAGTTTTGTGTCTATCACCAAGGCCATATTTTCCAAACACCGTTCCTTCCTCTTTGTTTCCAACTTTTCATGCAAAACACCAATAACTATAAATTCACTTTGATTTCACAGTTGATCAATTTTTGACTGACTTCATTGGCAGAATTCCTATCTTTATCACTAGCTTTTATAGTTAGTGCATAAATTTGAATTATAGTTTTTAATTGGATTTCCTTGATGGTGGATAGATATAATACTATCACAGACAGCACTGTGCCTCATGATAGATTTAGCAAGATATTTTCTGACAATGAATACCACACCATTTCTCTTTATTATGTTATTGCCAACATAGTAGATCATATGATATTTTTATTGAAAATGGCCAATACTAGTCCATTTCAACTCACTAATGCCTGGCCTATTGATCTTCCTGCTTTCCATTTCATTTTTGACCACTTCCAATTTTCCTAAAGTAAATACTTGGCAATTCCCTGCCCCAACCATTAGAAGATTTTTGCAGCTGTTTCTCTTTACCTTGAGTCATGGCCCAACAGAACTGAAGATCCCAAGGACTTCACTCCTTCAGGCTTTACCCAACTCACATTGAAACAGTCAACTCCCCTCTAAGAAACCAGCTCCTCTTCAGTCACAGTGTTAATGCCTTTGGGCCGCAGGAACCCATTCTCAGGCAGTGTGACATACAATGTTCTGCTTCCTCTGGTTAGGCTTTCAGAATCTGACAATCCTTCCAAGCTATGCAAAAACTTCTCAGCAGCTTCCTCTTCTGAAATGGGGTGCCAAGTCTGTCTTCACTTTCTGTTCTGAGTCTGGAAGCTCCAGTGAAGGCGGCTCATTGGGGGTGACCCTGCTGGTAATACCAGCCAAAAGAATCCCAGGCAAAATATTCACAACTTCAAGAATTAATAAGTGAACGATACGTTATAACCCGGTGGGAATCATGCCAGGTCTGCAATGAAGGCTCAACATCCAAAAAGAAATTAATGTAATGTACTATATAAATAAAACAAAGTAAAAGAATCACATGACCTTATCAATTGATATAGAAAAATTATTTGACACAATTCGATACAAATTTCTGTTTAAAACGCTCAACAAAAGAGGAGTAAATGGGAAGTTTCCACCAATATTGAAGGCGCGTACACACAAAAACCAACAATGAAGAGAGACTGAAAGCATGGCTCTTGAGCACAGAACTAGACAAGAATTCCCTTACCACCACTCCTAGTTAATATTGTACTGAGAGTATTAGGCAGAGCAATAAGAGAAGAAAGGGAAGTAAAGGACTTTCAAATTGGCAAAGAAGTAAAACTATCTCTATTTGCAGATGATATTTATGATCCGATACATAAAAAATCCTAGCAATCCAGCAAAAAAACTGTCATTATTAGCAAGATTCAACCAAGTGGAGGCTATAAGATCAGCATACCAAAAACAAGGCATGGGAATTCCTTCCTATTAACAAACAGAGCTCTGAAAAGATTATCAGGAAAACAATCTATTTATAATTGTCACCTAAAAGATTAACTACTTAGGAATAAATTTAACCAGAAATATAAATGGCTTATATAAGAAGAAGGGGGGGGCTACAAACACTACTCTAAGAAATCAATAGAGACTTAAATGGAAGTACATACCATACTCATCAACAGAAAGATTTAATATTATAGTCTTCAGAAATAATGCAAATTTGATCCATATCCTATTATCTTTTTAAAGAGATGTAAAAACTAATCACCAATTTAAAAGGAAACAGATCATGATTAAGCAAAACACTACTAAAGGAAAAGTATAAAATAAAAGGTTTCTATCCTTCTCGATCTGAAAATCTACTGTACAGCAAGGTAGACAAAACAGCCTGATGTTGGAATGAGGACAGATATATAGACCAAAGGAACAGAACTGAGAACCCAGAAGTAAATCATCCACCTATGAGCAGCTGATCTCGACAAAGGGTCAAATGCTATTACATGGGAAAGAGATGGTCTCTTTAACAAATGGTGTCAGCAAAACTGGCTATTCGTTTGAAGAAAAAAAAAATCCAGAGCCATACATTTCACCATAAGCCAAAATTAACTCAAGATGGATCAAAGACCTCAATGTAAAGCCTAAAACTGTTGAGATTATCAAAGGAAATACAGAAGCAAATTCAGTGACCTTAATACATGACATAAATGACTTCACCAAAAGAATGAAAAGAGAATCTATAGATTAGTAAAAATAAACTTGGCAATGACATATAGACTAATCAATACTATTGACAGAAAAACTCAACTCCCCCAAAACAACAACAAATACAATCCAGTTTAAAATAGGCAGAGGACATGAATAGACATTCAAGAAGCAGAAAAATACATGAGTACATTCTCATGATCATTAGCCACATATACACAGGATCATTTAGGGATCTTGTTAAATATAGATTCTGATTCAGTATATCTGGGATGGAAGTGAAATTTTCAGCAGGAGAATGACCTGAAATGAATCAGTTGGAAGCCCTGAATTGAAGTTATTTACCCGAGTAGGTTTTTACAGGTACATCCAGCCATTAGAATAACAAAACCAAAAAAATTAAATAGAACCAAAGATGCCAGGATGAACGCAACATTTACTTGTTCACCCTTCTCCCACCCACTCTTTGGAGATTTTGAGTGGTTTTTTTTGTTTTGTTTTGTGTTCTCTAAGAGTTTGAGTCAACCCTATGGTAATAGGTTTGGTTAGGGGTTGTTTTACTGGTTATCTCAAAGTTACTCTTGCAATCCTTGTCAATTCTGACTATTGTTTCTGTATATTCCCTTCTGGTGCAACCCCTTCCTTTACCATAATTCAAAGCACATCAAAGAGATGACAACTCTTGGAGGGCAGCAATTGTACAAGCACAAAGTTCATAATAAATTGGGGCTGTTTTCAGAGAGAAAGGAAATTCAATGATTAAAGTCATGCCTTCCCCTGGTAGGGCTTGATCAAGGGTAATGTAACCAAGAGGAAACCCAAATGAAGACTGAGCATGATAGTGGGACAAAAGGAAAGTAAAAGGAACTAGAGGAAAGAACTAGGAGGCAAAGGGCATTTGTAGAGGTCTAAATGAAGGCATGTACATATGTAAATAAATGTATATATGAGGAGGGGGAAATAGATCTATCTGAATATATTTATAGGTTTAGTATTAAGGTTGCAGATGGGCATTGGGCTTCCACTCAAGAGAACTTTGTTCTATTAAACTGGCATTCCATGATGCTCACCTTCCCAACACGATCGCTGAAGACAAATGGGTGCATAAGCAAATGTGGTGAAGAAAGCTGATGGTGTCTGGCTATCAAAAGATATAGCATCTAGGGCCTTAAAGGCTTGAAGATAAACAAATGACCATCTAGCTCAGAAGCAACAAACCCCCCAGGGAAGCAGCATACCAACCTGTATGATCATGAGATGTTGATGGGATCAGGTATCGGGCATCAAAGAACAAAATATCAAATCATTGTGAAGGAGAGGGAATACAGATTGGGGACCCAACACCCATTTGAAGCAACTGGACATCCCCTTACAGAAGGGTCATGGGGAGGAGACGAGCCAGTCGGGGTGCAGTGTAGCAATGATGAAACATACAACTTTACTCTAGTTACTAAATACAAACACACACACACAATCATGATCCAAATTCTCCCTTACAAATCCAGCTAGACCAGAGGATATACACTGGTACAAATAGGAACTGGAAACACAGGGCATCCAGGACAGATGAGTCCTTCAGGACCAGTGCTGAGAGCGTCGATATTGGAAGGGTAGAAGGAAGGTGGGATGAGAAGGGGGAATCAATTACAAGGATCTACATATAACCTCCTCCATGGGTGATAGACAACAAAAAAGTGGGTGAAGGGGGATGTCAGACAGTGTAAGATATGACAAAATAACAATAATTTATAAATTATTAAGGATCCATGAGGGAGGGGATAGTGGGAAAAGAGGAGGAAAATGAGCTGATACCTAGGGCTCAAGTAGAAAGCAAATGTTTTGAGAATGATGATGGCAACAAATGTACAAATGTGTTTGACACAATGGATGGATGGATGGATGGATGGATGGATGGATGGATGGATGGATGGATGGATGGATGGATGGATTGTGATAAGAATTGTATGAGTCCCCAATAAAATTATTTTTTTAAACTCATGCCTTCCATACAGGATACTGGGGATCATTTGTTAGCATGTATGTCATTCATAGCCACACCTGTCAGTGGAGGCTTGAGAGTTGTCATTGTGCTGAGTTGTTTTCAGAAGAGTTTCCCAAATGAAATAGACTTGGGGGGAAAGGCTTGGCAATGGACTTCCAAAATCCATCTGATAAAACCGGATGGATGGATGGATGGATGGATGGATGGATGGATGGATGGATGGATGGATGGATAGGTGGATGGATGGATGATTACTGGCAGTCTCCGGCATGCCATTACTATGATTAGTGGCCAACTCCAGAGCAGTGCACCGCCGCCACAAGAGTAGGTGCTTACCCCATAATCTGATCTCATGTAGGCACAGCATTTACTCTGGTTTGCAGCATAGGATCATTACAGTATAAACCTTGCTCCTCATATAATGGTTCTCCCCACATTTTGGATCCAAGAATTCTTCTCATAAAAGAATGTTTCAAAAAAAAAAAAAGAATGTTTCCTCCCCGAAGCACAACATCATAAGAGAAGCAATAATCACAATAAGTTTCCATACAAAAATCAATAGCTTAATTAAGAATCAAAGATTCATAAGAAAATCAACATCAATAAGAACAATCCACGATCACATAAAGCCTACAAAAATGATGAGGAAGACTAAGACAGACGTACTTTCTCTGTAAATGGTGAAATAATAAATAGTTTAGGCTCGATGGTCCCTGTAACAAGTACTCAATACTGCCCTTATAGCCAAAAAGCAGCCACACAGTCAAAAATGGATATGACTATGCTCCAATAAAGCTTTATTTACAAAAAATGAAAGAGGAAAGTTGCGTTTCATGACTGTCGTGTGGCAGTGCCCGAGCAATGTTTTCTAACTGAATTCATGTTCGGATCATGTTGTTGTTATTATTGTTAAGTGCCTTCAAGTCAGTTTTGACCTATCATGCATAGGTCACCTATATGCACAACGGAACCAAACACTGCCCAGTCCTGCACCACCCTCACAATTGTGCCCAGGCTTGAGTCCACTGTTGCAGCCACGGTGTCAGTCCATCTCACTGAGGACCTCGCTCTTTCTCACCGCCTCTCTACTTTGGCAAGCATGATGTCCTTCCCCAGGAACTGATCTCTCCTGATAACATGTCTAAAGTACATTAGAGTCTAAGTTAGACAGAAACTTGCCACTCTTGCCTCTAAGGAGGATTCTGCTTGTACTTCTTCCAAGACAGTTGACAGTCCATGGTACTTTCCATATTCTTTGCCAGCCCATAATTCAAACACATCAATAGTCTGTCTTATTCATTGTTCAACTTTCACATTCTACGAGGCAATTGAAAATACCATGGCTTAGGTGTGGTGAACCCTAGTCCTCAAAGTAACCTCCCTGATTTTCAATATGTTAAAGAATTCTTGGGGGAGGGTGCTCTAAAATTGATATGGTAATGATTGCACAATTCTCCTGGATATGATTGACAGATTGAACTATTGAAGTATATGCTATATAAATTATATGCCAATAAAACTGTTAAAAGTGAAAAATAAAGACAAAATATAAAACATAAAAAGGAACTCCTGTGCAGCATATTTACCCAATGCAAAGTTTTACCCTGAAAAATCTTGCATAAGAAACACATCTTACCATCAGGTGTCAATATCCATAAGCTCCAGGAATACAGCACAACAAGGGGGAAAGAAATGAGGCTGAGGCAGGACCGGGAGAAGAGGCTGAGGCTTTTATGAAGCAAGTTTGGTATGGCCTCCCCAAGAAGGAGGAGGATGTCCTGCATCTTACAAATAGGGTCTTTAAAAACTCAAAAGTGGCAAACTAAGTTAGAACTACTGGTCTCTCCTGGTCTGGAGCAACGAAATATTAAGAAAATTAACTCCTCAAGGAATTAATTAATCTAAAGGCATTGACTTTAATTTTTGTAAGATGTCTTTCACCCCAAACCTTACTTTTAGATTGAATGTAGAACTGCCACAATGTAAGGGTCATCTTGCAAAATTCTGGGGTACCATGTGAGCATGAAATATTGGGAAAAGCAGTTACCCTTTCTGAGCTTCTGCCATCAAAGGGTAACTGCAGATGACTGATTTCTGTGAATAAAGCAGGGTTTGCGTTCAAGATAAATGGCCAGGCAAGGTGAGGTTTGATGATGAATGAAATGGGATTAGCATTGCAAGCATGATGAGAAAGGCTTTCTATTCCTGACACTTAAAACCATTACTCTTGGTTAACATCTGCCGCAATTAATCACGGCGCTCGTGTGCTTGCTCCTAGCACTTTGTGTGGATCTCCATCCGAGCACTGACTTTAGTCTACCTCTTATTATCAATAGATGTATAAATGTCTGCTTTGTCACTGGACTGTGAGTCCATCAAGAGCAGAGGCTATTTTGAAGTATTGGGGGGAGCCACAGTGGAACTGTCAGGATTCCTAAGGAATGGTGGTTTGGAAAGCGCTAGTCTAAAGCAAGCTAGTATAAGAAACAGTGCACTGTAGACTCACTTGAACTCCGTCTTTAAATTATTTCCTTAGCCCTGGGGGTGTAGTGGGATACCCACTGGGCAGGAAACCTACTGCAAGGTAAGCAGTGGGAAGCCATCAGTTATTCCTTGGGAGAAAGATCAGGATTTCTAGTCCCATTAAGAGTTATATCTCAGAAACCCACAGGGGTAGTTCGACTCTGCTCTAGAGGGTCGCTCTGAGTCAGAATGGACTTGATGGCAGTGAGCAGGTGACTTTAGGAGGTGGATGCTGGAGGCTTGGTACGGTGAATATCTGGTAAGTGACTGCACGGCACCAGGCAAGCCCATGTACATAACTGGTACAAAACTGAATGACTGCAGTGTGTTGACATTTGGTTTGAATTTATTTGAAATGCTAAGCAGGAAAAGGTAAGAGTCTCCTAACCTGAGACTTTCTCCTGTGAAAGGCTGCTGAGTTTGGAAGACTTGTTTCAATGAGTTCTTATGTCCATGTCCTTCTGAGGACAGTGCACACTGTTTGTTTGTGCTGCTGAGCGCAGTTCTATTATGTAGGACAGGGGGCTCATTATTGCTAAATCCCACAACATAACAGAGAAGGGAGGCAGGAAGGGGAAGGAATGGGAAGCTTCTGGGACACATGCTGGAGTCAGCCACGATGGTCCATGCATGGAAGGAAGGGCACAGGGAATGGACTCCCTCTCTACATTCCCTATAAGCACACACTTTTCCTCTGGTCACAGAGGTGAAAACTGACTTAGGGGAGCAGAAATAGCGAAATGGCACTTACATTGTTCTGCTTGATGCGCAGAGAGGGAGACATGATCTCAGAGATTTTTGCTCCCTGCCTCCAGTGTGAAGGGGTAAAAGCAGCTTTCCAGTTTGAATGAAGATACTATTTTTCTCTTAAATTCTCCTCTGTCATTCTGTCATGGTAATGCAGTGCTGCTTCAACAGAACTAACCCACAGAGATGGCTTTAATACAGAGATGTAGTTGATCACAGTTTAGAAGGCTGAAGTCCAAATCCAGGGTGCTGGTTCTAGGGCAAGGCTAATCTGTCTATGTCAGTTCTAGGCAAGGCCCATATCTCTTTTCAGTTTCTCTTCCTTGGCGTGCTATCTATCTTTTCCATCTCTACTTGTGGATTTGGTTGCTTGTTCACTCTTCCATCCAAGAGCGATTCATCTCAAACATACTCTCCGATAATACTGCCTTATTAACTTATCAAAAAATCACTCCCAAACTAGGCATAACCCAAAGTATAGACATTAGGATTTACAGCACATATTTTGGGGGACATATGTCAATTCATAGCACCTGTCATCACTTTAAGGTGTACACATAGCAGTTTTAGATCTGGGGTCCTGAACTCAGCAGTTTGCTTTGTGTGCTGTATGAAGATTCTTGGAATATCAACCATAAAGGAAGACAATCCCATGATAACGGTGGAGCTAAGTGCTTAACTACCTTCACACTGTCAGTTTGTCTTACTGTGGTGTCCTGTGTCATTAGGATGCTGCAAACGAAGCTACCGGTAGTTCAAGTGCCAGCAAGATCCCCCATGGTGAACAGGTTTCAGCAGTTTCCAGACTCAGATCAAATAGGAAATATTGGCGATACATTTCCTAAGTCCTCACAGATCACATAGAATATTCTCTAATATAGTGCTGGAATATATGCCTCCTAGGTAGAAAGGCACTCAGTGAACACAGCAACACTGGTCTCAAGCATATCAACCATTATGAAGATGGTGCAGGACGGGGGATTGTTTGGTTCACTTGTGCTTGCGGTCTTGTGCCTCAGAGTGGACTCGGCAACAACTGTTAACAATTGTTTAGCACTATCCTGCTGAGGCCCAGAATTTGAGCAACCTTGTTCTGTTTTGAAACGTTTTCCCTCTAGTTTATTCACCCAAACTGGCCCTTTCCCAGCCTGTTCCTGGACGCTCCAGAGCGTGCTTCCTGTCCCTCTGCAGATCATCCGTCAACACAATCATCCTTCTGTTGTGTCACCGTGGACCAGCCCTCCCTTGCTGTGCTGCAGACCCTGGGAACCTTTGCCTTGGGCTCCTGTTCTCTGCAGTCTCACTAAGTCCTTCCTTCTCAAAATAAATGCAGACAACAAGCCGCCTATCTGCCTCTCTACCTTGTGTCTTGTCTTCATTTTCTTCTTCCTTGTCTTGAGGGGGCCATCTTGAGGAGTCTATTTTTGCCTTTTTGTAGCACCAAGAATACTCAAGATACTTTTATTTATAAAGAAGACAAAGGCTGACCTTTTGTCTGGAATGGCCAGGAATGGCTGATACAGTGGGGAGCTTTCATCCCAGTCCCCACAGGGTACCTTGTGATGTTTTAATGGTCAAGACCAAACTTAATTCAAATACAGCAGGCATTATTAGGAGGCAGGTTGGCTAGCATGTCTTTATTGCTCTCATTTTTAATTATGAAGTGTAATAAGGTCACATTTCTGGAAATAGAACTCAGTAAGATGCATTGGTTTAATTTATAAAAGTAATCTTCTTTCATATACAATATGCTTCATTCCATTTGAGCTAAAACCCACATCAATAGCAGAAAAATGTAACAGACTTCAATTAGCCTCAATAATCCTCTGCACAATGATGAATAGAGAAAAAGAGATATTGGTATTTCACATCTTCATCATTTAAGGACTTTGATGATACAGAACAGATTGGTTCTATTTATTTCCCTATTGCAGCCCATGTCTTCTTGAAAGGTTGTAATATGATCAAATGATTTTAATAAGACTGAGGTAAAAGGAATGCCTTAGAAACGTGTCAAGAAGCCTTTGACTCAGTAGCAGAGAGGATGCAGACGATCTTTTTGCAAAAAGGAGGCTGGGTTTGCTAAGCACTTTGGTGGATTGGGCTGAAAACACCAACAAAGCTTCCGGGAGTTGCTGCTAAACTCAACCTTAGGTGGGGGTGAGGGTGGGGGTGGGTGGGGGGAGATTACAGAACACTTCAGTGTTGAAAATTCTGAATTGTAAGCTGATCAGGGTCAAATAGTGCTCAGCTGAGCATGGATATCTTGCAGTGTACGAAAGTCTTACATGAAAATGTGTGTGGACTTTCTAGGGCGATGGTCTTCAGGTTATTCAAGGGCAAGGGTATAAGCAGAAGATCCACGATCTAGGACTAGATCAACATTAGAGTCTATAACCTTACATGCATTCTTTCTTATGTCTCATTTTATTCATCCGTGAACTTAGAAACATACAGTTAGGTCACATTGGTAGTTTATTTATTCATTTCAATGTTTGTTCATAAGTATCTATAATAATAGATGGATCTTGGTTAGAAACTATTTAAAGACAATCTTTTTATAGTCAAAGTACCACCATCTTTCAATCATTTTGATTCAATACATCAAGTTTTATGATTATTAGAAACATATATTGGCAATTGTTATGATTGCTTGCTGTCGAGTTATTTTTTTTTAATTGAATCATGGTATCAAACAAAACAAAATGGCTCCATATATCAATGCTATTTGACCCTCACAATACCTATTTGTGGGAAACATGGCAGAAACATTTCCCATTTCACAGCTAAGAAACACAGACTTCGATCACAGCGGGGGGTACATCGACTAAGGGTCCCTGACGCCCGTCTTCTCCATTAGCTTGGACTTGCAGTTCAGCTCCCATTCGCCTCATTATGCGGCAAATATCGGAAGTATGGAAATGACTGAGAGGCTCAGGAAATGTAAGGGTTGACTATTAGAAACAAACAAGCAATTCAAGACAACAGACTGAGCCACACGACTCTGCACTTTTGTAGACCAAAGTGTCAGACAGTGGTGATTTTATACTTGATTCAATCGAGTAACGTTTTTATTGTAAGATGCATATTGACACTTTTACTCTGCTTGTTTCTTTATATTTTCTGGAATTTCTCCTGCTTTCAATATTTTTCTCCACTTCTTGAAGAACTTGATTTTGTTAGAGATGGAGAATCACTTTAGTTCTCAGCAGTGCGCCTGTGCACACAGGGTGACATCTCTGGTAATCGATGTAGACTTAGCTCTTGCCCAAATTCTCAGGTATATTTATAATCTAGCATACCTCTATTGTTTCTGTAAATATGTGGGCCCAGTGGCCAATGAATATTTATTTTTATACAGGCTCTAGAGTTATACATAAGAAGCTAAAGCGTCCTAGATCTCAGAAGTAAAGTATGCAAAGATATTAAAAACTGCAGAAGAGGTGATAAAAAAATACTTAGCAAAAACCACTGATTTGCCTATCTAGAAGCCATTGGTGATCCCAAGATATGTTAAGGTGATGTCAACCTTACCTTGGACTGCAAGAGGGAAGTAGTCCTCTATTTTGTTTTTACTTTAAAAACATAGAAAATATCATAGCATCTTTGGATACAGACGGAAAACATTCATAAGAAGCAAAAGTATTAAAGGTGCAGTTGAGAGAAATAAAGCAATAAAGAAATGGAAAGGGAGGAGGGTTGAGAAGAGAGAGAAAGCTGCCACTTGCCCTGAGGTAAATGAGCCTCCTTCTTTGAAAAAGGAGGAAAAAAATGATGCTGATAAAAGGCATTTTAAGGGAATGAGAGGACTGCTGACAGATGAAGAGTAGAACTAATTAGAGAATACACCTGGTTTTGTTGAAAGTGATATATAATCTTGGGTTTATGGAGAGGGAAGGGAAGAAGGGGACTCAGAATTGAGTTCCATACATCTGCTTCAAGAAATGTATCAGGCAGTCACGGAGATGGGGAATTTTGTGGATAAATGAGTGTTTATGTAGGATCGTTGCAGATAATTTTAAAATAGAAGAAAAGGTCTTTGGAAATAGGCTAAAGAAGATTTGGTTTGTCCTTCTAATTTCAGAAGACACTGAGTCTTATCAAGAATAATTTAACATACAAAGTAGCTTACACAAATCAAGTAGCCTAGATAACTGCTAATGCCTTACTTGCCTTTTCATGCTACCCAATGCCTAGTGAACGAGACAGCACTTACTGAACCTTGCTTTGAAGTAAGCGATGGAAGAAGTCACTAGGGGAAAGTTCTGCAGTTCTAGCTTCTGTAGGAAGAAAATCCCAAGTCTCAGTATTTTAATATAATAAAACGTGTTTCCTGGTCATCTTCTTAATGGACAACTGTCTTGAGCAGCTTGCCGGAGTGGTTCTCTCTCCATTTTATCAATTCTTTGTTCCCTGTGACCTTAGTTCCCCAATGAATCTTCTGTAGCCCACCGGGCAATGAGAGACGAGAATATGCAGAGCAAGGCTCTTGGACCACATTTGCTGCCAGTTTTCTGTGTACCCTGTGAGTTAAGGATGGGGCTATGAATTGAATTATGTGCCCCCAAAATATGTGTTTTGAATATTTTACCTGTATCAAAATCCTGCTTGGGGATAAATTTTCTTTATATTAATAAGATGATTCTTAAGTCAATCTCTTTCTAGATAGAAAACAGATTGAAACAATTAAGGAGTCTAGAAGTAAGATAATGTCTTAAGTCAATCTCTTTCTAGATAGAAAAGAGATTAAAACAATTAAGGAGGCTAGCAGGGCTGGGGACGATAGCTGCCAACCCAGGAGACAGCCTGGGAGCCAAAGCTCAAAACAGATTTGCCTACTCACCCACTTCCCTCCTCCATCATAGTGGATGCTTTTGGAGTTGTGCATTGATCATTGCTCAATCAATGAGTCTTTCTAAGTAAATTTGAATATGGGAACACATGTCAGGCAATTTGTATTTACTCTCTTGGCTAAACTCAGAACATGTAAAAAACAGGCATTGGTCATTTCACATGGAATGACAGTGTTGTTGTTATGTGCCTTTGAGTGGCTTCCAACCTATGCCAACAGAAAGGAACACTGCCTGGTCCTGCACCGTCCTCACAATTGTTTCTATGTTGAACCCAATGTTGCCAATCCACCTCCTCGAGGGCTGTCCTCTCTTTCGTTGCCCCTCTGTTTTACCAAGCATGATGTCCTTCTCCAGGAACTGGAACTGGTCTCTCTTGACAAGTTATCCAAAATATGTAAGACAAAGTCTTGATATCCTTGCCTCCAGGGAGTAGTCTGACTGTACTTCTTCCAGGACATAGTTATTTGTCCTTTATCAGTCAGTGGAAAGATAGGCATGCATTACTTCACATGGAAACCAGAGAAATGCTGTTCATGAAGTGGTCCTTAACTATGAGTAAGCATCAGACTTAGATGATGGGCTTACACAAATACATGTTGCTGCCCCCCTTTCCCTTTTTTGTTCCTGAGAGAGGATGCCCAAATAAGCCCGCCAAATCTGCATTCTTAACATATACCCAGTGATAGTGATGATGTTTGGATACCATAATCTGAAAACCATTGGTCAGTAGCAAAGGAGGGCAGGCTGTTAGGTAAGGATTGGCGTGCTAACTGCAAGGATGATGGGTCAAACCCATCAGCTAGTTCATGGGGGAAAGTTGAAGGTAATTGCTCCTGCACAAATGTATACTTCGGACACCTAAGGAGCAGTTCTACTTTGCCTTATCAGGTGTCTGTGAGTCAGAATCAACCTGCTGACAGCAACAGGTTTAGTTTGGGTTTTCTTGATTAACCAAATGATGTGATTCTGCATCTCAACATATCTCTTTGTGCTTTATTGGAGTTTTCTCATGATT
This sequence comes from Tenrec ecaudatus, assembly GCF_050624435.1. Taxonomy (NCBI): domain Eukaryota; kingdom Metazoa; phylum Chordata; class Mammalia; order Afrosoricida; family Tenrecidae; genus Tenrec; species Tenrec ecaudatus. Next base: position 103,007,629 of record NC_134539.1, read on the forward strand.
AATACAGTCTTTGATACCTGAAAATCCCATTTCCAAAATTTCATGTCAAACTTCCATATGTTAGCTAGAGTCATATCCTGTATAGACACCAAATCCAAAAACCCACTTCCATTGAGTTGATTCAGACTCATGGGGTTTCTGAGATTGTACATCTTGATCAGACACCATAGCCTCACCTTTCTCTCCTAGATTGACCGGTAAGTTTGAACCACCAATCTTGCTGTCAGCCATCTCACACGTAACTGACAGCACCACCTTGTACATAGACAAAGATGGGTGTAACCTTCAAGTTGGTTGTCATTAGACGCCTTTATAGCAAAACCTTCCACAAAACAGAACAAAACCCTCCCTGGACCTGCACCCTCCTCACAATCATTCCTATGTTTGAACCCCTGTGGCAGCCACCTTGTCAATCCATCTTAATAAAGGTCTTCCTTCTTTCCATTGAAGCTGTACTTTACCAAACATGTCATTCTCTGGGGACTGGTTCCTCCTGATGACATATTCAAATTCTTTGAGATAAAGTTTCACCACTCCCTTCCAAGGAACATTCTGGCTCTATTTTTTCCAATACAGATTTGCTTGTTCTACTGGAAACTCATGCATATTCAGGTTTTTTAACAACAGAATAATTCAAAGGCTTCACTTCCTTCCCTTTATTTATTGCTCAGTTGTCCCATGCATCTGAGGCAATTATAATACCATGGCTCGGGTCAGAGTACCTTGGTCTTCATAGTGGCATTGTTGCTTTTTAAGACTCTAAAGAGCTCTTGTCTCAGCAGATTGGTGCCGTGCAATATGTCACTTGATTCTCTGACTGCTGGTTCCATGGGCCTTGTCTGTGAATCCAAGTAAAACGAAATCTATAACAACTTTGGTGTTTTCTATGTTTTTCATAATGTTGACTATTGGTTCAGTTATACGAATTTTTGTTTTCTTTATATTGAGGTATAATCCATATGGAGGGATTTTGGTCTTCATCAGCAAGTGCTTCAAGTTCTCCTCCCATACAACATACCTTTTACAACATACCTTTTCCTGTCATCTGCTTTTCACAGGTTGCTAATGAATCTTCCTTCAGTCCCGATGCTGTGTCCTTCACATAGTCTTGGATTATTTGCTCAAAATACAGATGGAATAAATATCACGAAAGAATAAAATCTGATGCACACCTTTTCTGTTTCAAAACCAGACTGTATCCCCCTGTTCTGTTGAAAGGACTGTCTCTTGGGTCTCCGTGGGCAAAATAAAGGGTTCTGGAATCCCCAGTCTTCACAACGTTATCCATAATTTGTTATGATCAATGCTGTTGGATGCCAGAATAAACAACAACAAAACCTACTGCCTTTGAGTCAGTTCTGACTCATAGCAACTCTGCAGGAATGAGTAAGAATTGCTCCCTAGGGTTTCTAAGGCTGTAAATCTTTACCAGAGCAGACAGTCTTATCCTATGCCCGTGGGCTTGAACCACTAACCTTGAGATCAGCAATCCAGTTTGAAACCACTATGTCACCACGGCTACTTGCCAGATAAAGGGAGAGTTTTCAAAATGGAAATAAGGCTTCTCTCCCACAGGAAGATCACACAGTAAAGAACAGCTAGGTAATAGCCAAGGAGTGAGATCTGAGTACCCAGGATTTTTTAAATTGCCCAGAGGTTTTTATATATAGCCCATCATTAAGGCCTTTGCTCTAGCCAACTGGAAAGAGACATTACCCATGCTCTTCCCAGCCAAGTCTCAGCATCTGCAAGACCTCCCCGAACCCAACATCACGAAAGGGGCCTTGGCTTTGTCACCAAGACAAACTGAGATCTAAGCTTCAGCTTTGACATGTATGAAGTCCCTGGTGGTACAGATAGTTAATGTGTTCATTTGTTAACCAGAAGTTTGGAAGTTCAAGCCCATCCAATGGAACCCAGGCAAAAAGACCTGGTGATCAAAAGATCAACCATTGAACAATATGAGGGAGTTCAACAAGGTCATGGGGAAAATTCCTATCTTTTAATTCCACTTTCCACATATTTTTGAAGTGTACTCACAGTATATGTTGATGCTGTAGTTATCTACTGTCAAACTGGTTCAAACTCATAGTAAGCCTGGTGGTGGCCAGGGACATGAGGGAGCAGAAAGAGGAGGCTAAGGCAGAATCTAATCAGACACTTTCTGGAAGCCACACAGTTATCCTTGTTCTTTTTATAAGGGGGGAAGGAGGAGGCCAACATAACTTCTGCTAAGGGGAAAGTGTTACTCACAAAAAGAACAACTATAGTTGTATCCCAGGCCTGAGGCCTAAGGGTTGACTGTAGTAGGACAGAATCATATCAGTCTTCACTCTCCACACGACGACACAAGTCTGGGAACCTAGCACGACTTCAGAATATCGTCATTCTCATGATGCCACAGAACCCGCATTTTTTTTTTTGCCAGTTTACATATTTTTTTTCCACCTGGGAGACTAAATTCTTGACAAACAGACACGGTAATCAAAATTCCCCTGCCTATCCACTCCCAAGTCACTTTCAGGAAAAACGTTTGTGTACCTCAGTTCCCTTGGCAAAGAAAGGGAGATGGCTGATGCCCATTTCCTGTTCTTCTGGGTATAAGCAATGAGCAGATTATCCTCAGCTGGAATTGCCCTACTTCTTCTCGCCTCCTTCTCCCTCTCCTAGAAGACTGCCGAGCCTAACTGCTGCACCACTCCAGCTGAGATCCATCAGGTATGGCACGATGGGAATTAGGCTGAGCTTGAAAGAATAAACATTCAGGGCTTTGCTTCCAGAGGGACATTGTCTCCAATAAGCAGAAGCCTCATAATGAGTTTGCAAAAAGTCAATGGTGCTATCTCGTTGTACAAGTCCCTGAAATGCCTCTGTGCCTTCAAAGTCCACAGCATGACCTTGGCAATAAAGTTATCAGTGGCAAATGTTCCTTGCATTTTCGTTTGAAAACAGCTGAAAGCTCTCTAAAGCCAAGTGTGATGTAACGGAGGGTGCCCAAGCCATTCTAGTTTGACCCCTGCTGAGAACTTGCCTTTCAGATATGGTAGATCAGAATCTACCGTTTATTAAAATCCCCAAGAGATTTTTATGTACAAGCATTGTGATGCCGTGTAATTTCAATAGGGCTCTTCTATTCATGTCTCTATAATTCCCACCAAATCATGGGGTAGAGTGGAGCAAATAGGGCATGTAAAACACTCCCCAAATCTCTCTCTTCTCCCTGGCTATAAGGGAGAATGGTTTTTGAAGCAGGTAGAGAGAAATCCCAGGACAATGGAAGAAAAGCATGTTTGAAATCTCGATCTAAAGTGGAGGGGCTGGTAACAGAGCAGAGGCCAAAGCTAGGGGACCATAAGACTTCCATCAAGCAGAAGACCAGCATTGAGACTATGAGATGGTGAGACTAAGAGGCAGAGCAGCAGGCTGGCTTTCTGGCCCATTTAGGCAGAAGCCAAGGGACTAAGTAGATGAAAGCTTAAGAATCGGAGAGAAATTTGGCTACTAGCTAAGATGAGGAGCTGCTATGGGCCAATGAACGTGTCCTCTTTGTTCTCTGGTCCTAGCTTCTAGTAACCTATTACCTTCCCATTAAAAAACTATGGATTAAGAAAGACAAAAACTATGGATAGCCTTGAGAAGAATGGAAATCCCAGAAATCTACATTGCATATTCATGCCAAACCTGAGCGTGGATCAAGAGGTAGTTGTGTGAACAGAACTAGGAAATACTGCATGGTTTGACATCAGGAAAGGTGTATGCTGAGAAAATCAAACTGAGAATCAAAGGTGTGTGCTGAGATAATCAAACTGGATTATATACAGAAGAATTTGGCATTAGGATCGGAGGAAGTCTTATTAAGAGCCTACGATCAGCAGATGACACAGCCACGCTTGCTGAAAATCAGGACTTAATAAACTTTCTGATGAAGATCAAGGATTACAGCCTTCAGTGTGGATTGCAACTCAATATAAAATAAAAAAACCCAACCCTCACAATTAAACCACTTAGTAAGATCATGATAAGCAGAGGAAAAGATTGAAATTGTCGAGAATTGTGTCTTGCTTGGAAATACACACATTGCTTACGGAAGCAGCAGTCAAGAAATCAAATGACACATTGCATTGGGTCAATCTGCCGCATCACGTCCACTTACAATGTTAAAAGCAAGGACTAAGGGGAGGACTAAGATGTGCCTGACCAAGCCATGGTATTTTCAATCACCTCACATGCATGTGAACGTTGGACATTGACTAATGAAGAATCGATGCATTTGAAAGAGAGTACTGATGAAGACTATTGAAAATACCGTGGACTGCCAAAAGAGCCCACAAATCTGTCTGGGAAAAAATACGGCTAAAATGCAAGCTTGAGGCAAGGATCAATGGGGAGACTGTGTCTCCTCTACATCAGACATGTCAAGAGAGACCAGTCCCTGGATGGAAGGATGTCATGGTTGGTAAAGTAGTAGTATGCAAAAGAGGAACCCCTTCTACAAGATGGATCGCAGTGGCCGCATTGCTGGGCTCTCACATAGGAACAAGTGTGAGGATGGCATAGGACCGCACAGTGCTTTGTTCTGCTGGACACGGGGTTGCTCTGACCTCAAAGGGTGCCCTACAACAACAACATTCACTTCCTGAATATGGCCCCACGATTGTGAGTATTATCTGTGGGTTCTGTGTGGCCATTGAAAGGAACTACTGAAGCCAGGATAGAAGTAAGATGTTGTTGTGAGAGACACAGTTGGTGACAGAATAGATAAAGAAAAATGAAAGGGGTGGGGGGACTTGTGACAACAGGGAATCTAGAGGTCAGATATGGCCTCTCCATACTGTTTCCACAAGGGCAAATAAAAAAGATGGAAACAAGCAACATAAATAAATTACTTGAAAATTGAAAGATTCTCACTCTTTTCTCATCTTCCAACATCAACACAATATGACACAGTGTCAGATGGTTGGTAGCAAGCAGTAATAGAAAGTTTATTTCATCTTCCTCCATAGAAGAAAGAAATAGTAAACAAACAAAAGTAAAAACAAAGAGTGAAAACCTTTTTAGAACCTAATAATATAATTATACATTTTTCCTGCATACCAGAACGTATCAGGCTTTCAAATACTTATGAATTATTGGGGGGTCAGTGATTTATTAGGCTAGAAAGCAAATCTCAGTATATTTCTGAAAGATGAATTTGTTCAAATAATTTTCTTTTGCTCACAATGACATAAAACTAAAAAGCAATCACAATACCAGAAGGCAAAAATACCCCAACATTTTTAATCCAATGATCCGTTCATCAACAACAAGTGCAGACAGTGCCTTTGCTGAAAGGTATCTCCTCCCCACTCTCATATGCCGTTAAGGCCCACAGAAGGGTTGTGGAAGAAAGATGAAGGCAATTGGGAGTCAGGGCACTCACCCCCCAAGGGGAGGGTATGTTTATATCTCCACAGGAAAGGGCGAGCAAGGGTAGACCTCATGTTCCTGAGCAGAGCAGCTTATTTCCAGAGAGGACTGCTGGAAGGCCTCAGCTGTAGATATAATGGCCTCTCGCAAGAGGACAGCATTGCAGAGAGTAGCCCTGACAAAAAGCCATCGCTCTTACCCGTCCACATGGGGGAAACCAAGAGGGGAGTGCAACAGACCAGTGATGAGAGCAAAGCCACTAAGTCCCCAGGGAACCCCAATTGTAGACTTCTGACTCGGGATGGGGATGGGAGTGGGGAAAGCAGTTGCATCCCACCTGAACTGGTTGGGGTTATACAGAAGGGTCACACTGAAATCATAGGATAAATGGGGGTGGGGAGGTGGTCATGGGGAGAAGTGACAAGAGACCACTCCATCCTGGATTGCTGGAATCACAACATGAATTTATGAGAAATCTGCCTTTTGGACACAATTACTGCTTTATGTCATGATCCCTGTTGTTCTTGTGGCTATGTGTTTGTTGTTGTTGTTTATCTTTTATTTTATTATTATTATTTTGGTTTGGGTTTTTGCTGTTGATCTATACAAGAAATGCAGAATGGGCAGTCTTACGGAGACAGTGGCCAGACCCACGGTTCCTGGGGTCAAGGAAGGGCAGGGGAGTGTGGAGCCAACAACGACAGGTACAGTGGAATAGCAAGAGTTCTAAAATGGACGAGGAGGGTGTAGCTTTCCTGAGCATGTTTGATCAATCAAATCATATCTGATAGGAATTAAAACATAATAGTAGAGTAAGAAGAAAAAACAAAACCATATATATTTGTATATATATATATATATATATATATATATATATATATATATATATATATATACATAAGCAGATGGACTTTGGGCCTCTACTTAAGTCCTTTCTCAGTGTGAAAATGCTTTATTCTAATAATGTGGCATTGTATGATACCCACCTTCCCAACATAATTGCTGAAGACAAAATGAGTGCATAAGCAAATATGGTGAAGAAAGTTGATGATGTCCATGGTCTGGAGTCTTAAAAGCTTGTAGTTAAACAATGGCCATCTAGCAGGGAAGCAACAAAGCCCACATGGAAGAAGCACAGCAGCTGGTGTGATGATGAGGGGTCGATAGGAAGAGGTATCAGAAGTTTAAAAAAACACACATCCAAATTGATATGAAGGGGAGTGGATGCAGTGGAGACCCAAAGTCCATCAATAGGAAGTGAGGGGGTCGGGGAGAGCAGGGAGAATTGATAGCATTGATGATTGGACAGACCCATTTGATGGGACTGAATAACAGAACTTTATGGGAAAGAAAGGGATACATTAGTAGGAACAAGATATGTTAATAAAAATATTATGTCTTTTTAAAAGAAAAATGTAAAATATATTTAACTAGTGAGTTCATTTTAAATTACTAAAAAATATTAAGAGAAACACTAAATACCAAAAAATAGGGGACACAACTAAAGTAAAGCCTTATATATATTAATAAAGCCAAGATGAAAGTAACTTACATAACCTGAAACCTTGTTAACTTATAACATAAAATCAACCAATCAATAGCTGAAAAGAATAAGGAAGATGACAGAAGAATTCCTACTTCCTTAAAATACATTTCCCATAAATCAAAACCAACGGGAAAATTGAAGAATCTAAGAGAAAAAGAGGCGGCATACAGACAACTCACAGAACAGGAAATACAAATGTTTCTTTAAATCATGAAAAGGTATCCAGTTCCTATGAGACATGATGTGCCTCGGTGACCAATGGCGCTACAGGGGACAGCACCAGATACACAGTGTGCTGACCTGATCCCACCACACCGAGGCAAAGCACACTGGGGGAGTGCAGCCAAACAGCAAAGGAATGGAGCGGCAAGGTTCCCAGGGAATGCTGAAAGTGTTTGGGGGGCCAGGGTGTGGTGCCCCAACAGACTGGACTGGAAAATACTCCTAACGGCCAACAAACGATCACTGAACTAACTAAAAAAAAAAAAGATATCCAGTTCACAAGTGATGAAAATAAAATATTCCATGTATTCAAATGGGCAAAGGCCACCAGTGTCAGGTAATACATTGTCATTGCGGGGGCCAGGGGAAATGCGCCTCGGTCAGTTTGCAATAACCAAACATCTCAGGTACATTTGCCCTGTAACTCAGAAATCTACATGTAGAATGATGGCCACAGCTTGTAAAACAATGAATATACAAGCTTATGCATTATAACAATAGCGAATTAATGAAGACAACCAAAATACCAAAAGTAAGATGCTGGCTCTATAGATTGTCTTATTAAATATACTTCGAAGTATCAACAGTAGCATAAGTATAAAGGGAGGCAATTATTTTTTAATGAAGTGGATCTAAACACACTAATATGGTGTGCACAAAGATTTATAATTTAAAATAAAAGCAAAATTTAGAAGATAAAAGCATGACTAGCATGCTATCATTTATGTTGGCCAAACTTGTATCTGAATTGACACACACATAAATATGCTTAGATAGTACCTAATATTTTTCAAGTGTATCAATAGCAAATAGCAGGGCTTACATCTAGATAGGAAATTAATATGACGACATCAGAGGAGGAAGGAGTGGTGTGATATTCACCAAATGCCCTTATGTAGCTCCTAGATAGTGCAAATGATTAACACAGTTGGCTCCTATTTAAAATGTGGAGCTTCTGGTCCAGCCAAAGATGCCTTAAAATAAAGGCCAGGTGATCAATTTGTGAAAAATCAGCCACCCCAAAACTCTTGATAGCAACAGTTTTTACACACACACACACACCCCAAAGGTGTTCCCCAATACTTGTGGAATAGAAATATAATAGAATTTTCCTACAAACTTTTGTAGTTCTTTCATTCTACATCATATAAGCAAACCTAAGTCAACGTGTTGCTAAAGAAAATCACAAAAACCTTTATTTAACCAAAACATAAAAGGCTGTAACCACGTTTCTTGATCTATCTTCCATGTAGGTCTGTACACTTCTGACCGCAGCGTCTCAAGGTCTCTAATCCGTGCCCAAAGAGTTTCAGCCATGTCAAAATGTCAGTTTGGGCATCCTCGAAGAACTGAAAATGCGTTCCTTTGAAATGTTTCTGAGTTTGCAGAACAAAAAGAAATCTGAAGGGGCACAACAGGACATGGGATGTGTAGGAAATGTTTTCAAACAAAGTTAGACAAGTGCATTTACTAAGAGAACTTGTCTGCAGCCATCTACTCTCTACGGAGACATGTGTAAGCTTATTTTATTTAGACTAAATCCATGTATGTATGAACTACAATCCTAGCAGCTGCACTTCTTGAGATATGTAAGATATACTGGGTGTAGATGATGTATGATTACATGTGATATGTATATTTAATACATATATATAGGGGAAGGCTTCAAAATGTTCCTGGAAATAATCCTTTTTTTAATTACATTCTTTTCCATGAACTTTTTGAAGCTTCCTTTGTATACATGCATATAAATTTGGATTACATCTGTTCTCTTCGTAATTCAAATCCTGTGGATGCATTCATTACCAATTCAAAATAAATATTTTTAATGGCAATGGGTGTATTGAGGGGGGTTTGGAGTTTAGCGAGAGAGTACAGAGACATCAAATACAAGGATTGTAGCAAGATGCAAGGAAAACTGTGTTTCTCTGAAGCTGCTTCTCCCTGGTGTCAGCTACAGTCTCCCCTCAGCCTTCTGTTTTAGCCCGCCCAACTTGACTATCAACCCCAGGCCTCACAACTCTCTGTCTTAGCATTCAAATTGTAGTGTTCAATTTTACTGATGGATTTTTCCTGGACTGTAACTTGTTTTCTACTATATACAAGGTTCACACTTTTTTAGGAGTATCCAGGAAGATGGGACAGTGCAAACAGTCCTGTAATACCATTCCTTCAGTAGGCCTGTGGCTTGGGGGTGGGGTGGGGGATAGGGATAGTAACAGTGACTTGTGGTGGCTAGTTAACAACCCCCCAAAAGGGGAAGTGTTCTTTGGGTGGCTAGGAAGACAAGGATTGGCAAGTCCAGTATGAAATAGGGAGGAGAGAATACAGACACTAAAATCCCACATTTATGAATCACTCCATCTCGGCTGCCTATCAACTATCTGATTTTATGCTAAAAAGAACACCTGCCTCTCTTGTATGTTTTTGTGAGGATGGGAAGTGGTGTGTTGACATGACAGTGATCTACTGGGTGCTCAATGAGCATCCAACCCATTGCTGTCAAGTCAGACAGGTAGAGCAACCCCGTAGGTTTGCCAAGGTTATAAACCTTTAGGGAACGCACCACTCAATCTCTCCCTTGCAGAGTTATTATAGGTTCAGACCGCTGAAATTTTGATTAGTACCTGAATACTTAACCACTGCACCATGATGGCTCCTTTAATAAGCATTAGTTACAGTTACAGATGAATTTTCAAAAGAAGACATAGAAGTAGATTCAGCCAGGGGTAAATCAAAAAGCACGAAGTCCTCAAAGATTGCTTAGGGAAGATGAAGTGTAAACTTCTGGAAAGAGTGTCAGACTCCATTCTAAGTTTGGTTATTTCTTACACAGTGGAAGCTCAAACAAGGAAGAATAAGTGTGAGAGACAAAGCTCCTAGCCTCCTCATATACGAGGTTCTCTCACTTATCCCTGAGAACATGTCTAGAGTTTGGAGAGACATGAACAGGATTACAAGAAGACTTAAAGTGTCCCTACGAGATCCTTCCCTTCCTTCTCAAGAGAATGTTGACACTATACTAGTCATAAGACATGATCACTGAAGACAAAATGTGTGCATAAGCAAATGTGGTGAAGAAAGATGATGGTGCCTGGCTATCAAAAGATAAAGCATCTGGGGTCTTAATGGTTTAAAGACAAGCTGGGAAGCAACAAAGTCCACATGGAAGAAGCGTACCAGCTGGTGTGATCTTGAGGTGTCAATGGGCTCAGGGATCAAGCATTAAAGACTCAGAATAAAAAAATCATATCAAGTGAATGAGGGTGTGTGTGGAGACCCAAAGTCCGTCTGTGGGCAATTGGACATCCCCTTACAGAAGGGTGACAAGGAAGAGATGAGCCAGTCAGGGTGCAATTTAGCACTGATGAAACATACAACTTTCCTCTACTTATTTAATGCTCCCTCCCCCCAATATTATGATCCCAATTCTACCTTACAAATCTGGCTGGAACAGAGCATGTACACAGGTATAGATAAGAGCTGGAAACACAGGGAATCCAGAACAGATAAAATCCTCAGGATGAATAATGAGAGTAACAATCTCAGGAGGCGAAGGAGAAGGTGGGGAGAGAAAGGGGGAAACAATCACAATGACCTACATATAACTTCCTCCCAGGGGGATAAACAACAGAAGAGTGGGTGAAGGGAGACATTGGTCAGTGTAATACATGAAAAAAATAATAATAATTTATAAATTATCAAGGGTTCATGAGGGAGGAAGGATGGGGGAGGGAGGGAGGAGAAAATGAGGAGCTGATACCAAGGGCTCAAGTAGAAAGAAAATGTTTTCTAAAAGATGATGGAAACAAATGTACAAATGTTCTGGACACAAGAGATGTATGTATGGATTGTGATAAGAGCTTTATGAGCCCCCAATAAAATGGATTTTTAAAAGGATCTTTGCCTGTAGACAAAGTCTTTCTAGACTCAAAAGCGAAGGGGAGAGAAGAGAGAATACCATTCATTGAGGCTACTCCATGTGCCTTCTACATTTTCTCATTTCGTACTTGCTGAAAGTGTCATGAAGAAAAGGGTCACTTTCAAGACAAAGGTGTGCCACGGCAGTTCCAGTCACCTTGTGCATGTGGGAGCAAGACAGTGACTATGAAAGACAACAACTAAATACAAAGAATTGGTACCTTTGCATTAGGTTGTTGATGAAGATTACTAACTATACCATAAACTGTCTGAAGAACAAACAGCCGGAATGCTCCTTAGAAATAAGGATGATGAGCCTTTATCTCATGTAGTTTAGACATGTTATCAGGAGAGACCAGTGCTTGGAATAGGACACTATTCTTCATAAAGGAGAGAGACCGAAAAACAGAGGAAGGTCCTCAACGAGACGGATTGACACAGTGACGGTAATAATGAGCTCAAACATGGGAATACTCGTGAGGCTGGCCTGCCAGCAAGCAGTTTTTCATTTTGTTATACATGGGGCCACCATGAGTTGGAACCAACTTGACAGAACATAACTATAACATGCTTTCATTATTTTTTTTAAAAAAAGAGCCCTGGTAGCATAGTGATTAAGCACTCTACTGCTAACCAAAAGGTTGATTGTTTGAACCCATCGATTGCTTGCAAAAGAAAGCTGTAACCATCTGTTTTCAGAAAGATTACAGCCTTGGGAAGTCCCTGGGGCAGTGCTACTGGATTCTAGAGGGTCACTGTGAGCTGGAATTCACTCATGGGAACACGCTTGGTTTCGTTGAGTATGCTTTCCAACAAAGATTTCACAACTGGGCTCAAACCTGCCAGTTTGAGTACTCAAGAACAGGAGTCAACTCAATGGCAGTGAACAACAACAAAATGTGGCATGCATATTTTATTTTATCCATTTTTAAATAAGGAAACCAAAGCTATAGACAATTAATCAGAAAAGAGTTCTAGTTTCCCATGTCTGATTTGAAAGTCGTCCTGTTTGTCACTACATCATGCCACTCATTAGGACAAGGAGGAAGATGTCATTGACCCTTGGATCTTCCGGTTTCCACATAGTACATCCTCAGTAAGTGTCAGCTGTCAAGAAACAAGGGCAGCCTTTATGTGTCCAGCTGCAAATCTAAAGGTTGGTGGCCGGAGTCCATGAAGCAGCTGCATCAGAAAATAACTGGTAATCTGCTTCCATAAAGACAATGGCAGAAAATAACAAGAAACAATTTGAGTCTGTAATATAGGGGGTTGACATAAATCAATATGAACTCAATGGCAACTGTTGGATTTTAGGCCTGAACACAGTCAGGTAACCCCCGGAGCATGAAAGACAATGCCTGTGGCATAAAGAGTAGGCATGCAGGTGGTAGGATTGCAGAGGAGAAAAGAGCGAATGAAGAGTATGTTTCAAGGACGTCTTTGGGACACAAGGGTGGGCAGAGTGGTTGCAACATTCCAAGGCCTGTAACCCAGGTGGAAGAAGAGGGTGGGAAGGGGGGATTGCAATGAAACCGTGAGATAAGCACATAGACAAAGGGATCCAGTTACCAAATCTGAGGGCGGGTGGCTTCAAAAATGGAGATGTCTTCAGATGCTGTACCAGTGGTGGCCAGAGACAAGAAATGAAAATGGAAATTAGCACACACCCCTGAGATTCTAGTGAGAAGGAGCTACTAAAGGGAAGATTAATGTCCATCTTAAAAGGACGGAACTGCAAAGCAACCAAAGGGCTGTTCTTAGCATCATTGGTGAGGGAAAGAGTAGGTGAATGCTGGAACACATAAAATATGCCAGGTCGTATAGACTTTCTGGAATAAAGTGCCATGCGAAATGCTCGGCATCCGATGAGACTTGGGAAGTAAAATAAATCATTGCTCTGATTCATCTGTCGTCCAAGGGATGTCCTTGAGGAGCTTGTGTGGAATGGGAGGAGAGAGCTTGTTCTGAGGTGGGAGTGGTTGTGTTTACTTTTTTACTGGCCTGACCTAATCGAAAAGAAGAATGTCATGATCCAGGAGGAGAGCAAGTTAACCACATCAGTAACATCTCTGAGAAAGCAAGAAGACGGGGATTCTAAAATGGTGACTCTGCCTGTACATTAGCTTCATCTGAGGGTTCTAAGTGATCAGCTTTTGGTGGGAACAGGGATACCTCTTCTGACCCACGATGGAAACTGTGCTTACCAATCAAGGGCGGTTGGTGAATCTGGTTCTCAGCCAATGATATCTACAAGTATTTATTTCTATCAATGGGATTATACAATGAATATTATTTTGTAGCCTGCTTTAATTTCCCCCACTGAATATGCCATGAATATATTACCAGATTATTAAATGTACAAATAAACCATCCCTTTAAAGTAATTCTGCTCTATTCTTTCATAATGCTAACTATTATTTGTTTATTCAATACTCTTTGGAAGGACAAATTGAGATATTTTCCATCTTTTTAAATTATAGTTATTTTATACATATTATTCTTATTTTTCTTAGTACATTTTAATAAACAGTTTTATTGGGACATCATCCAAATATCACTCAATTCAATAGTTTAATCATATGAAAAAGAGTTGTACAATCACCACCACGATCAATTTAAGGACATTTTCTTCTTTCTTGTACCTCTCGTTATTAGATCCCCAGTTCCCCCAACTAGATTTTAACCTAACTACAAGGTACGCTGTCTGAGAACAAGACTATAAACATTCCTAGTCTATGTTCGGAGGGGATTCACCTGAGGTTTAATCCATGTGTATTTTCCTTCAGTCATTTTTTTTTAAATTAAATGGATGGAACTTTTAAATGGGCTGAAAGGGGGATCAATTCCTGTGTTACCATTTAACCTGGTTGCATCTACTATAATCGTCTCTACAATACTCTCTGTCTGATAACAAAGCAATTCACATGCTTCAAATATGGCCAAAGGGAAAACGTCAGTGGCTTACTTTATGTGGGGAACCTACTGATGAATTCTGGGCGTCCTCTGTTACCCACACCTTCTTGCAAACCAGGTGCTCACAATTTAAGCTTTAATACCCTTCCCTCCTTTGGATTTGGATTTTTAAATTTTTCTTATATTGTTTACAATCCATGGATCACATGTGCTGATGTGTTTCTTTCATGTGGACTTAGTGGACAGGTCACTTAGATGGCTGCTTGTTTGAAGACAGGCCTTTAAGGTCCCAAGCAATGTTCTTTCAGTGTGTATATTTAAGGATATAATTTCTGTAAAATTATCCTTCATTATTAATTTACCTTCCCTCCTGTAATATCTCCATTGCTCTTTTGGGCAGCCAAATTCTACTTTAGACAACAATATAAATGCCACTTTCTTTAAATTTCTTATGCTAGGCAAATATGTTTGTAATGATGTTGTGCCCCCATAACACATGCCTTGGTATCTTCACCATTCTGTTCCATTTTGTTCCATTTGTGTGTGAAATTCTTGATTCTCAAACTTGGGTTTCTGAAATAGTTAAAATTTATTGTGCCAGCCTGGCCGGTGGGGTTAATTGAAGGGCAGAGGAATAAATGGCTCAGTGAGCCTTGCCTTTCTAGTTCTCAGGTCTCTCGCTTTCTGATGGTTGGACCAGGGTGAAGGTGCCTTAGCCAGTTCCCTGCTTCAGCTTGTAAGGCTCACTTACTGCAAGACATCCCTGAGGAGAAGCCACATGGACCTACCCTGATGCAGCCCTGGGTGCTAGAGCACCTGCGTGGAGACCCCTGCCAGCACTAAGATGTTTACACATTCACTGATTCGGCTTTCCTCCTGCAGTCGGCATCATAGTGTGTGTTTTGTGAGATGGAGGAGGACTTTGTGGATTGATGTTGGACTTATAGGTTAGTGTTGGACTTGTGGGCTTGGGCAGCACTGGGTTGGGATGTTTTCTTGATGTGCACTTAGCCTTTATATAAAACTCTCTCTTATACATATGAGTTTCTGTGGATTTGTTTCTCTAATGTGCCCAGACTAACACAACCTCTGAAGGCAGGACTTGTACCAAATGTGGTTCAAAAGTTCCTGGGTCTTCACTCAAAATCATGTTCTGTTTCTGGCATGGCACGGAATCTTCTCATTCTTTCCCTCAGGGGCACTGACCATTTGTCACTGTGTCACCCTGTGGAGGTTGATGGGTTACCAAGATGCTGGATACCATGCCACCAGTATTTCAAAAGCCAGCAGGATCACCCGGGATGGAAACATTTCAATGGAGCTTCCAGACTAAGGCAGACTAAGACGACTCTGTGATCTGCTTCTGAAAACGAGCCCAGGAAAACCTGGGGGATAACAAGAGGGCATCCTACCTGACCCAATTCCTCTGAACATGCCATCAAGAAGGATCCCGCCGGGAGAAGCCCACCATGTTTCATGAAGTGAGATGGCCTGGCACAATGGCCACAGGATGGGCTCAAATGGTGGTGATTATGAGGATGACGCCGGACCACGGAGTTCTTTATGCTGTATGCATGTATGGCTGCAGAGAGTTTGACTGGACTCACTGAAAGCTACTCTTCCAAAGGACATGATGTGCTATTTCTCATGAATTCTTTACACTTGTTCCATATAGAAACACACAGTGATTGTTGCTTAGGCTGAAACTCTTAAGGAGTAGGATTGCAAGGTCCAATACCCTTCTAATGTCAAAAATAAGTCATCTTCTCAAAATGCAAATCTGATCAGCTCCCTTTATTATAGAAAGTCCTTCAGGGATCATCCATTACTCTCAGAATAAAGATAGACCTCCTTAGCAAGACTCATAGGAATCTCCAACTCTGATCAGCCATTTTGCCACATTATCCCCGGAATCGCTCTAAACCATTTGTACTCGTGTTATTTTCATTTCCTGAGAAAGCCATGTGCTCTTATCCTCAAGAGCTTTCAAAAATATCTGTGATTCCTTTACAGGGAAACGCTCTTGATGTCCTCCTTTGCCAGGCGAATTCCTACCCATCCTTCAAGACTTGGCATCATCGTCACCTCTTCAAGAGTCTCACATATCCCAGATAAGATTGAGTTCCCCTATCATACATTCACAAAGTCACAAAATTCTCCACTGTAGGCCTTACCCTCAGCTGAAATTTTATACTATTTTTGTTTATTTCACTAATGTCTGTCTCCCCTACGAGAGAGTGAGCTTTGTGAAGACCAGGGGGGTAGCTCTTTTCCTCACCTTGACATTGAGCTCCGCACCCAGGAAACGAACGCACGATGAAATGAACAAAACTCAGACTGATAATCTATGTGGCATAGAAGTGGAGTGTGAGAAACAACCCTCCACGTGGCAAGTGAGAGAGACGGGGCTAGAAATCACTCCGTCGAAATCTCCATAGCATGAGCCCGCAGAGAGTCTGTAGAAAACCAATGAAACCACTGTCACTAGGAAAAAAGCAAAACAACGCAAACACATGTCATGCACACATGTGCTGTGTGGTAAGAGGCCATTGCATCCATTATGCAATGGATAATGGACCCATGACTCATATTTAGGTGGGTCCTACCCCTCCAAAAAAATGGAAAATGACTGTTCTGAACCAATTTCTGAATAGCAACAAGGTCCATGGTCAGAGCTAAAACCTGGTCTCTTCCGTTACTAGCAAGAGCTCTACCCACTACACTTGCTATGCGATAATAATCATAATGACAATAATAACAATTCATTAAACGTATCTGTTCAGACAGCTCCTGATTCCTCGGGGGTCTTCTAAACAGAATTAACTCTTTGGAATCCAGCCTGTTTCCCCAACTAATGAGTTGATGGATCCGAAAAAGGGAGAGCTAGCTAGCTCTCTTTCCTTGTCAGGTCTCGCCGAGTCTCTTGAATGCTCACTGGCAGGCAGCTATGAAGGTGGCATGCAGCCTGAGGCTTTCCATCTTTCATTTGCCTCTTGTTCCTAACTAATGACGCCTCATGCCCTCGTTGGGCCTTGTTTCTACAAGGCCGGACACCTTCTTTTAACAGGACGTACTTGAAAAACAAGATATTTTTCTTTGTACAAGAAACAAATGGTGATTAATGTGCTCGTTGTAATTAATCTGTGGTGACAGATTAGCAGTGGAGCAGCAGTGCTGTTGCTGCTATGGGAGCCTTCCCTGATAGGACAGCTGGTGAGAGGGGCCACCAAATTCAATTTGTTCCTCATTTGCATACATATGACAGCCATCTGTGCTAATAGCTCTGCAATGTCTCCATTAGGCCCTGAGCTGGTGTGCAGGCTATCCCTGGCTCCCTTTAGACTGGGGAGGTGGGGGGGGGCATTGGATGGGGCGGGAGGTGGGGTTTCAGAGAGTAAATATTTGTAGAGGGAAAGAAGTGGGTTTGGTGGAACACAACCAACCATGTTCTTTTTCTTCCAAAGCTTAAACCGTAAACATGGGCCAAGATTTCTCTCACCCATAGGAGAGTGATCTTCTTTTTAGATGTCTGCTCCTTATATCTGAAGCCTCCTACACTCTATCTCTTAAAGATTTGATCAAATCGCTCATAATCTATTTCCTATTGTCCAATCACCAGATTCATTTTGGTGGAGACCTTTCCTAAGGAAGCAAACAAATTGGCCTAGATCTGTAACCTCGACACAGCCAGGGTGCTCCTTGAAAACAAAGGCAGCGACATTTCATTTTTCTTAGTGTGACACATTGAGAGAGAAGACTAAGCACTAGAAAATGATATCATGTCTTCTAAAATGGAGGCTTAATTAAAACAAGGGGAACCTTCAATGTGAAGGATTGGCATAACAATTGACAGAAAAAAAGAACTCAAACATATCAAAGGTAATGAAGATGATGTAGGACCAAGCAACGTTTTCTTCTGTTGCACATGAGGTTACTTGAAGCTGGAGCTGACACAAGGTGACTAACAATAACGATCTAGTAAGTGCAGACAGTCTTCTAGGTGCAAGATAGCTCTCTAGTTCCCAAGAGAAAACCCTTCAGGTTTGATGGATCTCATATAGTACTGGTGAAAAAAAGCAACAAGAAATAAACAAGCAAGAAATACATCATGTGGTGGCTTATCCCAAGCAGAGGACCAAAACAAGGTACCGGGTGCCTGGTGTGACCACTTCACAATTCTGTTCCTCTGGAGATATAATAAAGAAACTGATATCAAAATGACAAGAAGAAAACCAACTGGTGAAAGCCAAGGAGAAAATGTATTTTCTTAGAGAGAAGGAATAGCTAATGCAAAGGACTTTCAAGGACGAGAACTTGAGAAGGAGAAGAAGATAACTTGTTTGGTGGCACCAGTGGTCCCGGAGCACTGGGGGTGGGGGTGAGGGGATGGCGGGGGAGGGCTACATAGTGATGCGGAGGAAAGATCAGCTGGAGTACAAGGGGCTTTGAAAGGTGAGGAATGTGTCCGAGTGTCACTGTAAAAGCCATGGATGACTCATAAAGATTTATAATAAGAAACAGCATGATCCCATTTATATGTCAGTGTTATATAGAGATTGGATGGAGGCAAGAGGAGAATGAAAAGATAATGTAAGAACCACGGGTCTCATCCTATATCAGACATGTTGTTGTTCCTGGTGTCAGTGATATAACATCCGCCCACGGCAACCTATCAAACTGAGCGAGACATTGCCTGCTCCTGTGGGAAACAGAAAGATTTCTCTCAAGTTGTCTCCCCCAAATATATCCCAAACCTAGCTGCTTGCTACACATGACAGATGACTATACACTTGGAGGTCAAAAGAAGTAGGTTGGGTTATTCAGCCATCCAGAACAAGCAGTCACCACTGTTCATCCCACAACAAGTAGGGCCCACTCCCGTCTGATAAGGGTAGTAGTTGACTGTTTCCTTGTAGGAGACCCCAAGGGTGGCCAAGGTTAGGCCGCCATCATGAATCTAGAATCTGCCCTTCTTATCACATGTACACCTCTAGTCCCTTTCCCTTCCTATCATGTATACAGCCCTAGCTCATCCCTTCCTGTTACGCCTATGCCTATTATACATTCCCTTCGTATGATGCGTATGCCTATTGTACTGCCCCTTCCTGTGACGTGTGGTTACCTGAAATCACACCCCCTGAAGTAGATATAATCGTTGGTTACCAATAACTGGGGCACTACTGCTCTGGCTCCTGGGCTCTCCCCATGAGGACCACCAAGCGGGGATGAGGTGAGGATGCTACCATGAATTGTGTCAGATTCCATTACTTAAATCTCTCTTCTATCTCTCATGGTCTCTATGACTTTATTATAATCTTTATGTATCTCAACCATATAATTGTGCCTATAGATCCCACAATTAGCTGGAGGGGGGGCTGTCCTTTCCCCCACATGCTCTGGTGCCCACCTCACAATTATTGGCAATTTTGAATTCATTATAACAACTATTTTGCCAACACACCTCATTGCAGTCCCCTTCTCCTCATTGGCCTTATAATTCACCAAATAAAATAATGTATCCAATGCTAGTGAGTTGGATCATGATTGTGACAGAGGAGGATTTCACATGGGTATTAGAAAAATAATAGAGGAATTATGTTTTTCCCCCCAAGCAATTAACAGAATGGTGTAAATCTACTGGAGGAAGGACTGCTTGGACTTAGGGAACAAGGGATGAAAATCATGTGACACATTTGGGATGTATTAAGCTTGAACCATCTTTGAGATGTGTAGAAATGTGAAATCATCCATGTGTTTGTGTGAAGCTCAATTAAATGGCATAGGAATGGACTGGGCTTGAAATTGAAATTTGAGAGTCATCAGTTAAAGAGATTATTTAAAACCATGGTTCGGGATGAGATAGCACTCTAGGAAAAGAGGGTAAAGAAAGAAAATGAACCAGACCCAACCCGGAGGAACCCTTTGGATCTCTTTTCCTCGTTATGCCTGTTTCTTCGCAGTGAGTCATTCACCTGCCCTATTATAGACTGATTTTTTTTCTCTCTGAATCAGCCAGAGAAAACCCTAGAACCACAAGAGTTCTATCCACAAACAACCTATCACGGATATAACAAAGGACCAGGCAGTGTTTAGCTCCTCATTCACGGGGTTATCAGAAGTTGGGGACCAACTCAACAGCAACTAACAACAACAACATGTTTCTATAAAACCTGACATGCACAGCACATTCTTTGGTGGTAATGAACCCATGGCTTGGCAGACTTCTTTCTGGTTCAGTCTCATTCTGGCCATAGCTCCTCCTGGTTTACCGTGGCCCTGCTTCCCTGCATGGAGGTGGCACAAAGTTTAATATGCTTTTATACCCACCGATCAGGACTTTCAACCTGGGCCCAATTGACACTGCAGGCTGGATATTTCTTTGTTGTAGAGTAAGCCTGACCTCTATCAACTAAGGAATAGTAACACTCTTTCAAGTTGTGACCAAAATTGTCTGCAGACATTGCCAGATGCCCCCTGGTGGGAACAAAATGATCCTTAGATGAAAACCACTTCCATGGACATATTACAAAGGTTTATATACAGAAGACATTGATTAAACCTTTCTCGGTGGTAGTAACAAAAGTTATATCTTGGGACACAGTGTCTCCCTTCCTCTATAACGAAAAGAAAGAGATTCCTTTTAAAAATCTCATAAAAGAGCTACAGAATTTCTCAATTAGTCTTTGGTCAGGCATTTGGTCAGACGCTAGTCTCATTCCACATAGTTGAAGACAAATGCTTGAGAAACCAGAATGAGATGTGAGAGGGAGTTATTCATTCAGCCAATCAACAAATAGCAAAGTTAAGCAGCAATTGAATTAAAAGAGTCCTTCCAGGGCCAAAGCCTGGTTTGATAAGATAGGGGAGGTTATTACAGAGGACAAATTGCTTCCATACATCCCAGTGACTTTGCATCCTGAGTAAAAAGGCATCTTTAGCACAACAGATGTCCTTTGAAAATGTTATCAACCAGAAAAATAGAGGGGGGAGTGGGGGATGCAAACCAGACCATTAAAATGTAATCTAGAGCCTACAAATTAATAAAATGATGGCATAATCAGGTTGAAATGGCATGAAATCAAATGAGATGTAGCTGTCCTTATGGCGCATCATAGCCCCCGAAGTTCTAAAAGATGCGGACAAATATGGGGCCTGCATGCGCGCATCCATTTGTGTGCAACATGACCAACGTAGGATCTCTTCTGATGGCCACCAATACAGTCCCAGAAGCCCTCCTAAGCAGGCATTTCTGGAAGCCAGGACCCTATAGGAGCATTGCAGGTGTCTATTTGCAAAGTAGTCCCCCTGGAAGGCCTTCTTTTGGATCCATGTCTAGTGTTGATCTTGACACTGAACCCCTTTTGTTGCTGGAAAAAAAGGACATTGAGACCAAGGCTACAGAAGACCCTTCTTTCTAGAACTCTAGCACAGAACACCTGACATTGGCTGCCCATTACCTTTCTTTGAAATGCCATCGTAAGGGGAAATAAGAAGGGTGGCTGAACTGCTGTCTACACAGAAAGGAGTCTTGGACTATCCCTACTGCTTCTTCAACATGAGCTCCATGGTAGTAAAACATTCCAAAGAGAAAGAAAAGCATTCCTAAGAAATAGATCTCAGAAAATAACCTCAAATGCGGTAACAGAAATGTTCTGTTTATCAATAACAGCATAACAAGGCACCTCAAAATGCAATGTCTTGCAACTGGAACAATTTATGAATTCATCCTGTGGGTTGCATGGACAGTGGGGTTGGCTAGAGTTTTAGTATGACAGGAATGTACAAAATGGCCAGGCTCACATGGCTGGAAATTGATGTTTATTCCAACTGTGCACTCTGGAGGGTCTATTAGTACAGCTCTTTTGATTCTCCTCCATGTGAACCTTTCCACATTGCTCCCTCAGCTTCCTCACAACATGGCAGATAAATTCCAAAGAAGTATTGCAAGAAGGAAGCAGTTCTACCAAAGAAAGCCTGAAGGTGAAAGTTCTAGAATGTAAGTTTATAATCACATTGTATTGATCAGTGTTAGGGTTTCAAATCAGTTCCTTCCAGTGACTGCCTCAGGGGCTTGTTAAAGTGTAGATTGTGATTCCATAGATCTGGGTTGGAAATGCACATTCTCAGCATGGTGTCAAATAAGAATAAACTGGTTAGAGGCCCTCTTGAAAACTGCCCTAGATTTATGATGAGAGAAAATTAGCTCTACTTCCTGATGTGAGGAACAGCATGCACACATTGGGAGAGGCCATCTTTGGGCTAGCTACCATGATAAGCTCAACACACTATTTTCTGGTGTAAGTCTTTATGCTCTTGGTATATATATCGATGCCTTTCCTCCTCCAAAATTAAGTATGAAAAATAGAGGATTTCCCTCCTAAGAATACCTATATTTACATACATATATACAAAGTCAAGAAATAATATAGTAAGATGGGTTCCCTATTATACCGACATTTGACTTTGAACAATTATCCCTCATGTTGCTGTCATAAAACATACAAACATAGAAAATGTTCAAGAGCTGGTGATCTCATCTAATTCACCATCTAATAAATTGAACTACCATCCCCTATACTGACAATCACTTACATCAGCAGCAAATAGATTAACCTGCTTTTAAAAATATGTACTTCTTAGTGGTAGTACAAAAACTCGATGCCATACTGTGAGAGTGCCTTGCATACAGTAACTGTACAAAAATAATAGATGATTAAAAGAACTAAACACATTTTTGTTATAGTAGGTGTTTAATAGATTACAACTTTCCATTATTGGAAGAAAAAAAGGCTCTTGTAGAGCTAGCCATGAGAAGCGATAGGGTTCAGTTCATGTGAATGGGGAGAAAGGAATGTGGAGACTACGAAGCTTGGGGTCAAGGGGAGGACGATGCTTATTATGCATCAAAAGACATTTGACAGGGCTAGCTTTAATACCAACTTATCTGAGACGGTTGTAGGGTTTCATTGGCACAAAATGCTTCTCCTCGGAGTCCTGGAACGAATACTTAGGAGGTTAAAGGCCGATCCATTACTCTTCTCTCTGGACTGCTTATTTGAACGTACGGATCCTCCATTGTTGAGGCAATTTGAGGGCGAGTAGGAGAACCTGAGATCAGGGGAAAGTGGACACACCAATCTACTTCAGTACTGCCCTTGGTGCACAAGAGAAAGGAATGTGTTTTAGATTTAATTTTGTGTTTTAAGTATCTGTGCTGCTGAGGTGAGCACAATTTTTTGTTTCAAAACACTGAAATCAAAATTGGAAACTTGTAACTTTGTTCCTTCTTCTCCAGGGTTTGCGTATGCAACTTAACTTCTAGGTGGCATCCGGTCAACTTTTCATTTCCTCAATTAGTCCGGGGGTTCAATACTTTATCGATATAAATTTAACTCATCTTCAAACTTTTGTAATCAGGTCTGGAGAGGATCTTTTTTAAAACAATTTTTAAATTTGGTGAGGGTTTACATTTGAGATTGTCAACATCATATTCAACTTGAAAACTACTAATCAACACCCCAGTCCTAATAGTTTGCCCTCCAGCCACTCCTTGATTTCTCTTCTGCCGCTCTTAGACTGTAATCTTCCATTTCAGCCAAGGTCACACTCATCAGTCTAGCCCCTTGCTGTATCTTCCCTCCTTTCATCCCAAAGGGAACAGACTTTGCATATTGTCAAGGGGAGAAATGCTCATTTTTTATGGCTGTTTCTCCAGAGACAGAAACTGGGATAAGACATACTTTCTAACGGAATGAAATGAGGAACTCTCTAGCTAAACTTATTCTCAACAGTTCAGACATACTTTTATTTTTTTTAATTGTCAGGATATCTCTCTTTTTATAGTCCATTGGTTTAACCTGACAATGGTCATCTATCCTGAACACTTCGGGGAATGGATTGAAAGTTTTCAGCGAGCAAGGAGCGGCTTATTCAGGATCACTAAGAAAGGCGATAAAAGAGCAAAGAGGACAGATGCTGTATTTGTAACTGTCTAATTCTTTGAGGGCTGTGACTGGCATCTCTGAAAAGGATGCTTCTGATGCCTACCTCCAAGTGTGCATGCCTTGAGGGATCACCTTCCCTTGTGTATGGGTCGGACCTGTGCAAGGTCACTTGGATGCTGCTGCTTAGTTATAGGATCTCCTTCTTAACTTGGAGAAGGACGTGGCCATGTAGGGCAAGTTCACGTGAAATGCTTCCAGAAATTACAGATAGTCTCTATGAAGCCCAGTTCACTCAAAAGTGAGGGTATATTCTAAGCTCACACATTCACTGCTATTGAGTCAGTACAGGTACTGCAGAACACAGGAGAACTGGCCCTACAGCTGTCTGAGACTGTAACTGTTTACAGGAATCCAAAGCTGCATCTTGCTCCAGGCAGCAGTCAGCATTTTAAGAGCAATTGGAGTGGACTCTACCTCAGTCAGACCTCGAGATGAGAATATAGCCTGATTGACGTCTTGACCATTCCCTTGGTAGACACCAATTAAACTGTCCCTAGACTCCTACCCACATAGATCTACCAATGGGCGTTGTGTTAAGCCACTCGATTCACAATAATACTTTACCCAGTCATAGAAAACAAGCACTGCGGTCCTCTGCCAGAGAGCAATAGATTCATACACAACTCAGTTCCATCTACCAGGGAGCTATCTCTGACCATTTAGAGAAAAACGAAAGTTGTCTCATGCTATTATCTTAAGATTTCCCAAATGACTTCTCTTATTCCCTACCTGAATAGGACACGCTCAAAAATCTATATGATTATCTCATAGTGTTTCCATATATTCACTTATAATTGAGTTTGGTTTTTAAATTTGTCATTCAGTCTCAATTAACCTGCCGGGAAAAGGGGTTTATTAGTTCAATCAGTTAATATTTTAATGCCATATTAGCCTAGCTAGAAATAAACTTAAATCATGATTTAGAAATTAAGGGTAAAAAGTATTATAGGAATTTTATTCTAATTTCAATTTATAAGTGAGAGACATGGGAGACTCCCAAAGAATTTACTACAAAGGGGAATGAGAAAACAAGGGATAATACTCCTCACCTCTCTAGGAATGGGCCCCTGGATGTCCTGGGAACTATGATAAGTACTTCCCTATATTTCACTAAATCCTCTGTAACACTTAAAATAAGCACCATTATTGCCTATGTCTGGGTGCCCTTCGACAGATTAAATTACTTCTCTACTTTTCAACAAAAAAAGGTGGTCTGAGATTGACATGTGGGATATTCTCTTAAAAATTAGGAGCTTAAATTATCCCCATACATTGGGATCATGGAGATAGCTTTCCATGGATGAGTGACTACTTGACTAGTAGTGTTAAATTCCAGGCAAAGGCAGTTAGAAAAACTCCCAAATTTGTAGCCAACAGATCTGAACTATACATGTGCTAGGGATTTAGGAGCTTGTGAGAGGTATCATGAGGGGGTAGTACTAGACAACCCCTATTTGCAGCCAGTTGTTCATATCTCCAACTTATGACTGACATACTGAGGCTAATAGGAACCTCTAAATTTGCATGAAGATGACCTGGTAACCCCCAAACCTTCGGTTGGTATCTGAAATCTAATCATAAACTTAGAAGTCTGAAGAGGTATGTGAAATTTGGACCTAACTGGAGATCATTACAGTCAGAGGGAAGGATGCTAAAGAACTGACATGATCCTAATTTTGCCCTTCCACAATAGCCCTTCTCGGTCTCCCTTGCGGACAGAGTCTCAATTTTATATTGACATTTACCTCCCTCCTTTATGTATCAGAAAAGGGTCACCTAATCCCAAATTTCCGGAATGAATTCTAATTGAGGTATGGCAGTGAAACCAGTCCTATCCAGTCCCCTTTGCTGGAAATTAATTTAGCCACAGGCACGGCCATGTCCACTTGGTTAGCATGCAACAGGTTTACTTGCCTAAGGACCTGCTAAGAAGGACCAACTTTTTCATTTAATGCTTTGCTCTAATTGCTTTGAAATTCTTAATTATTGAATATGATGTATCATGTTTTCAGTTTGCAACTGACCTCACAAGTTATGTCACCAGTCCTGGAACTATCATGCCATTGTGATGGGAGGATATTTGTTCATTTGGTGGTATATAGTAAATGTTTTGTGTTATTACTGATAGGAAGCACACACAAAGCACATGGCCTCCTTCTTCCGTATATGGTGTCTGAAGCTCCTGAAGTCATCTTACACCTCTGAGGGAAGTTAGCAGTGTAAAATTGTAGAAAGAACCTAGACTTTGATGATGTTATTGAGTGAGGTGTTGAAGAATGATCCTTCTGGTTTACTGTCCTATGACACAATTCTTTTTTTTAATCATTTGCGAAAGGGTTTTTTTTTTACATAAAAACTATACAATGTGGTAACTCAATGGCTTTGAGAAAGTCGTTTCTGTGAACGCATTTCTTTATCTATAAAATAAAGGTACTATCACCTCACATCATTATGTGAGAACTGAGTGGCATGATATTTGACACATAGCAGGGACTAACATAACCCAATGATAGTACAGTTGGTAATTTTCATGATCGTACTATTGTTTACCATAATTAACAATCTTCCCTCATTCTTACTCCAATTTAGGTATATTTATGCTTATCACTAAGACAGCAAAAATGTATCATCAGTGACAAAACACATCACAGAACTATTTAGATGTATGGGGGATGTTGTGTGTGATTGAGTCAATTCCAACTCTTAGCGTCCCTAAAGGACAAAGTACAAATACTCCATAGGGTTTCTGAGGCTGTCGTCTCTACCAAAGCAGTTCTCTGGGGCTTTCCTTTCTCAGATCTACTGGGATATTTGAACCAGCAACCTTTCACTTAGTAGCCAAGCACCTAGTCATTGGGCCACCAGGGCACCTTACTTTAGATATACTTCCTGTGAATCATCAAAATGCTAAACGTTAAAGGCTGTCCAGTTAGCGTTTGAATATTCCATGCTAAACCAGATCACTTATCCTATTACTGGAACAGCAACTATCAAAAGTCAAATTATCTTCATATTATCAATACATCAACATGAATAGTTCTGAAAATAATAATGCTACGTGAACACTGTAAGTAATAGGCTGATGAGCTCTATGTATGCTGACTCTTAGACAAATGCAGAACAAACCAAAACATTTGCCAATGTCTGCTTCCGGGAAAAAATAGTACACGTATTTGTTCCTATTCCTCCTTCTAAGTACCACTAAAATTCCTGGACATTATATATAAAGTAAACATCAGAAGAGAAGATGAAGGCAAACTGGCTAAGGATCTCAGAACCAGAGGAAATACATGGTGGTAAGTTTCCTGGGTCTTTTTTTAACCTCACTGGGAATGGAAGAAGACAGGAACCATGAATTACCCAGACAACATAATTATAATAAAAATTTTCTCTCTTAGCTGGAAACACAAGGAATCCAGGATGGATAAACTCCCCGGGACCAATAATGAGAGTAACAATACTAGGAGGGGGAGGGGAAGGTGGGGAGAGAGAAGGGGAACTGATCACAAGGATCTACATGTAACCCCTTCTAGGGGGATAGACAACAGAAAAGTGGGTGAAGGGAGACATCGGTTAGTGTAAGACATGAAAAGATAATAATAATGTATAAATTATCAAAGGCTCCTGAGGGAGGAAGGATGGGGGGAAGGAAAAAATGAAGAGCTGATACCAAGGGCTCAAGTGGGAAGAAAATGTTTTTTAAATGATGATGGCAACAAATGTACAAATGTGCTTGACACAATGAATGTATGTATGGATTGTGATAAGAATTGTATGAGTCCCCCAATAAATGATATTTTTTCATTGCACTCTTCACTCAAAGGATCAGGAAAGGGGAAGCCTGACAAGGGAGAAACATTTTCATCAATAATTGCACTACTTCAGTTAAATAAATATAAAATAATTTTTGAGACTTGAAAAAGTTTCCCAATACCTCTAGTGCATTCCCATTAAGATAGTGTCAGAAAGATCAAATTAGGAGGCAAGACTTATGTTTCCACTGACCATGAATGAACCTCTGTAACTATGGTTTCTATGGAAGTGAAACTCCTACCCAACTTAGTAATGAGAAGTTCATGCCTTCCCCCCTCCCCCCTCAGATGTCCACAGAAGTCAAGTGGAGACCCAGACTTCTCCTTCCACCTGATATGTAACAAGATGGTGATCTCCCTCTCCCTGATAGAGTGGTGTCACAAAAATTAAAAAATCTCATAATATCAAGTTGTCCAGGTTTCAAGCAAAAATCATTTATCACGCTGAGAACCGGAAAGCTTTCAAACTGAATATACAATCAACAGATATCAACATCAAGTTGGCAGAGAAATTAGAATTATCTGACAACAATTTTAAATCAACCATGATAAAAATGCTACAAGAATAAATTATGCTTATACTTGAAAGAAATGAAAAAATACAAAGCCTCACCAAAGAAAAGCATTTCTCAATAAAGAAATAGAACCAATGGGGAATTCTGGAACTGAGCAACACAATAAACACAGAAATATTCAGAAACAAACTACAGAAAAAATACAGAAATATGAATCTCAGGTAGATGCATTGAGCAGCTAATTGATGGAAACAGAGAGCAAAAATTACTGTACTGGAAGGTAGAACAATAGAAATGATTCAAT
This sequence comes from Tenrec ecaudatus, assembly GCF_050624435.1. Classification (NCBI taxonomy): domain Eukaryota; kingdom Metazoa; phylum Chordata; class Mammalia; order Afrosoricida; family Tenrecidae; genus Tenrec; species Tenrec ecaudatus. Next base: position 103,036,272 of record NC_134539.1, read on the forward strand.
GTGAACAAAACACAATTGAATGGGGGTAAAATAACCCAGAGCCTCCAGAACCTATCATAAATAAAAACAAAACATCTCATATTTTTGTGCTTTTTTATTCATGTATTTATCATTTTAATAGTGAAAAAATATTCTCTAATTCAACAATTTCTACATGTTGTACAACCATTATTGACATCCTTTCCCAAATTATTCCACCACCATCAGCATGAACTCAATGCCCCCTAAGCAAAAATTCCTCCTCCTTCACCCATGGTAACCATGGGTCACTTCACCCATGGTAACCATGAGTCAAGTTTGGTTTGTTTCTTTCTTTGTTTCTTTCTTTTCCATACGTAATATAACATAATATATATTATATATATAATATTCACCTATCACATACACTTCCATGGTTAAATCACTAAGAGGTGTGTGTATATATATCATCACAATCAGTTCTAATGATCCCTCCACCTTCCTGCATTCGTTATTTGCTCTCACAACCCCTCATCTTCCTTCCCCACCCCAACATCCCTGATAAACCATTGCATCACTTATTGTCTCCATGCATTCATATCGTCTGTGTTTCACAAACTGGGAAGCCCCAACAGAAACAATAAAAACAAAACAAAATAGTAAGAAGAAAATAATAATAATAATATAAAGGTAAAAATAAAGAGTAAGGAGAGAAAAAGAACACCATCAATATTTTAAAGCCAGACAAGAAATTTCTATCATGGAGCAAACAAATATTTGAGCCTATAGAAAATGTAAGGTGAGTCAAGAGGAAAGTCAACTGACCAAGTATCATACTATACCATGGTTTGATCCACCATGATCAGGTTTACCATTATCTCTGTCTGATAGTAAAGCTGGTCAAGTCCCTCGCCTGTCCCTGGAGGGGATCTGCCAGAGGCGTTATCACACTCCATACTCTGCAGATGGCTTTGGGGCTTCCACTGTCCTTCGGCTTCTGCAAATTGGGTGTTCACAATTTAAGTTCTGATACTTTTCCCACATCATATTTAGATTTTGTTATCTTTGGATCACACCAGCTGGCATGCTTCTTTGATGTGGACTTAGTTGCTGAATCTCTTAGATGGCTGCTTGTTTGAACACAAGCCTTTAAGCCTCCCAAAAGTTTTTTCCAATTGATAGCCGGGCACCATCTGCTTTCTTCACCATACTTTGCTGTAGGACCCTCATCTTCAGTGATCTCTTCATCAAGGTGAGTACTGGGCAGGGACAAAACCATCTCATATTCATGTCACTGGAATTCTTGGAAGAACATAAAACTACTTTAAAAAATAATGATTGAAAATTTCCCAAATTTGTCCTGATATGAATGTGCAAGTCAAATAGCTGAACAGACTCAAAACAGTATAACCCAAGGACATTCATGTCAAGAAAAATTATAATTAAACTTCTCAAAATAGAATACCATAGTAAAAAAGCAAGCAGATATATTCATAGGAGAAAACCAGTTATGACTATAAAATCTTTCTCAACAGAACTCACCGAGGTCCGAAGATGGGGGCCACATTTTTCAAGTGCTGAAAGTTAAGAACTGAGAACCCAGAATGCTATACCCTGTACACTATCCTTCAAGAATGAAGGAGAAATCATGGCCTCAGATGAAGAAAACGCAGGCTAATTGGTCACCAGTAGCGTGACAGAACAGCAAGAGGAAGCTCTCCAAACAAAAGGAAAAACTACATGAAAGCGCTTTAGAGTATTAGCAGGACAATGCTGCCAGCATTCCTTGTCTGTGTGAAGGAATTTGGAATGTTGCTACCTGATTGAATAACTGGAAGAGGTTAATGTTTCTGTCCATTCCCAAGACAGGCGATCACATTAGAGGTAAAAATTATCAAACAATATCATCAATTGTACATGCTAGCAAAATTTTGCTGAAGATAATTTAAAAGGAACTACATTAGAACATCAACTGGGTCCTGCCAGAGGTCAAGCCAGACACGGAAAACATGAAATTAAGGCCATAATACCAGATGGATCTTCGCAATGCGAAAGAACACCAGGAAGATGTTTATCAGTGTTTTATCAATGGCAAGAAGGCATTCAACTATGGGAACCCTAATAAATAGAGACTAAAATCATACAGCACGGGGATTCTGGAGCACTGTATTATGCTTATATAGAACTTGTACATGGATCAAGAGGTACTCTTCAAATAAAAGACAGAGATTCTGCATGGTTCAAAATTGGGAAAAAATAGACAACAGGATCGTCTCCTTTTACTATACTTATTCAACTTGCATACTGAACTGATAAATTAAGAAGCATGGCTATGTGAAGAAAATTACAACATCAGGATTGGTGGAAGACATATTAACAATGTGCATTATGCAGTTAGCACAAACTTACATATCGAAAGTGAAAATGACTTGAAGCCCTAGATGAAGGCAAAAACCTACAGCTTTCAGAATGCATTCCATCTGAACTCAGAGAAAACAAACATCTTTACAAGTAGAACAAAAAAAACCAGCATGATAAATTATGAAATTGAAGTAATGAATAACTTAATTTTTCATGGATCAAAAATCAGTGACCATGAAAGCAGCAGTCAAGAAATCAAATAGCTTATTTTGTTGGCAAATCTGCTGTAAAGGGGCTCTTTAAAGTATCAAATAGAAAAGCTGTCTCACTTTAACAGCTAAGGTGGACTTGACCCAGTTCATGGAACTTTCAATCATCTCGTATGCATAGAAAAACTTGACAATGAAAAATGAAGGTTGAAGAAGAATGGACACATGTTACTCATAGTGTAGCAAAGAAAATGTAGACCATGAAGTGCCAGAAGGAAAAATGAAGCTGTCCTGGAGGAAGTACAACCAGGAAGCTCCATAGAGCATTCACTTTAGCCAGAGTCATTAGGAGAGATCAGTTGCTAGAGAAAGAAAGACATTGTGGTTGGTAAAGTAAGGGCCAGTGGAAGAGATGAAGAGGACTCCTCCGAAGATGGGGTCCTACAACGGCTACTGCAATGGGCTCAAGTACAGCAACAGTTGAGGGAAGGGCACCAGACTTGGTACTATTTCATTCTTAAGGTCATTATGAGTTGGAGCCAGCTGTCACAGCACCTAACAATATGAACAAGAAAAAATATGAGTAATACATCTTTCCTTATCCTCTTTAGTTTTCTAAGTTATATTTTGATGGCTAACACAAAAATTTTCCCACTGACTGGTGTGTTTATATGTAGGAAAAACATTTGAAATAATTATAATGTAATGAAAGAGGTTGAAGAGATATAAAGGGAGATAATGTTTCTATATGTCACTAGAGCTATTAAAATGCTGACACTAGTTAATTGTGGTAAGTTATGTAAATAAACTGTAATACCTAGAACAACTACTTAAAGAAGTTACACAAGTAGATTCACTCCAAAATGCTATAATAAATAAAAATGCAATTATTGAAAGTGTGCAAATAGCACAAAAGAAGCAAAATGAAAATAGATACATGAAAAATTGACAGCAAACAGAAAACAAAAATACAAAATTGCAGACTCAAATCCTAATATATCAATAATTCTGCAAAACTCACTACCATCAAGTCAACACCAACTCATAGCAGTCTGCTGTGGGTTTCCCAAACCGTAAATGTCTAAGGGCATAGAGAGCCCAGTCAAAAGATCAATTATTAATTAAATGTAAATGTACTAAAAGATCGAATATAAAAATATGACATCTATATGCTGTCTACAAGAAATGGATTTCCAACATCACTATACTAAATATAAAAATAGAAGACAAAATAATGGAAAAATATGCCCCATGCAAACAACCTAAGGAAAGTAGGACTGGTAATGTTGGTGTTATATAGACTTCATAGCAAAAAACAAAAGGCAGAGCCAGAGTGAGATGGTATGTAATAATAAGAGTCATTCACCAAGACGGCATAGTACTCCTAAGTGCGTATGCACAAAACAACAGAAAAATAAATATATGAGGGAAAATGATCAAACTGAAGGAAAATAAAGACCTGAAATTATAGTTTGAGACTTTCACAACACTCCTATCAGCAAGGATAAAAAGAACTCAATCAAACCATCAACATTCAGGATCTAATCAATATTTCCTGAACACTCCACATAACAACAGAATAAGCATTATTTTCAAGAGTCCATAGAACAGACAGTAAACTCAATAAAGTAGCAGATTGTAAAACAAATCAACAATTTAAAAAGAATTGACATTATACAGACTGTATTCTCAAACAATAGAAAACAATAACAGAAAGAAAATAGAAAGGTCTTCAAACACCTGGAAACCAAACCAAACCAAATTCTGTCTACTGTAAAGTAAGAGATTTTGAGTTTCTATGGATCTTTAGTTTTAAGAGTTAATCTCTTACATAATAGTCTTTAAGCAAATTGTTCATAGACCAAGATGAAGTTGTCTAAACAGAATCAGAAAATACCTACACTATGATTTTAAATCAGAAAAGGTGTTTATTGGGGGTGTAACCTGTGATAGTCTGGGTATTTTAAATAAACAAATCCACAGAAACTCATATGTATAAGAGAGAGTTTTATATAAGAAAACATCCCAACCCAGTGCTGCCCAAACCCACAAGTCCAACATTAACCCATATGTCCGACACCAATAACAGTCATCCTCCATCTCACAAAACACACGCAATGATGCCAACTGCAGGAAGAAAGACGAATCAGTGAGCGTGTAAGCATCTTAGCACTGGCAGGGGTCTCCAGACGGGTGCTCCAGCACCCAGGGCTGCATCGGAGTAGGTCCAAGTAGCTTCTCCTCACAGATGTCTTGCAGGAAGTGAGCCTTGCCAGCTAAAGCAGGGAACTGGCTAAGGCAGCTGCACCCTTGTCCAACCATCAGAAAGTAAGAGACCCGAGAACTAGAAAGGCAGGGCTCACTGATCCATTTATCTCTCTGCCCTTCAATTAGAGCCCTTCATTTAACCCCATATGTGTTTATCAGCCAGGTTGCCACAATAAACTGACTCATAACCTTTCTCCATATTTATTCAATCTGTATATTAAGCAAATAATTTGATAAGCAGAACTTTATGGAGAAGGATGTGGCTTCAGGGTTGGAGGAAGGAATACTCATTCACAACCATCAATATGCAGATGATACAGCCTTACTTACTGAAAGAGAAAGGGTCCTGAAACCTTTACTGAGGAAGATTAAAGACCACAGCCTTTTATGTGGCTTGCTACTCAACCTAAAGAAAGCAAAAACCCCCACAGCTGGACCATAATAAGAACATGATCAAAAGTGGAAAGACTTTCATTGTCAGGGATTTCATTCGACTAGGCAGGAAATCAAAGTATTGTATTGGGTACATGTTTTGCAAAAGGCCTCCCTAAAATGTTCAAAAACAGGGATGTCACTTTGAAGACAAAGGTGCACCTGATATATTATTTTCCAAACACTCAAATATGTGTAGAAGCTAGACAATGAATAAGAAAGACCAAAAATGATTAATGCATTTGAATTATGGTGTTCTCTCTCCCCCCTCAAAAAAAATAGCACCATTGAATTGATTCCAACTCATCTAGACTCCATGGGAACCTACAAGTCTGAGTCTGAACTACTTCATAGGGTTTCTGAGGCTGTGCATGTTTACCAGAGCAGACAATCTCATCGTTCTTTGGGACTTGGCTCGTGGTCTTTGCATGGAAAAGCTGACTTTGCGGTTAACATTTTACTGCTTACGCCACTGTGTCATCATGTCTTCTTAATTATGGTATCGGCAAAAATGTAGAATATACCAGGAACTGCCAGAAGAACAAATATGTCTTGGAAGACATTGGGCCACTTTGTGTGAAACCCAACTGTAGGACAAGTTCTCAAAACAGGGCCTGGCCTTCTTGTTAGCATTACCTGGCAGCATTTCTTTCTTTGAGAGAGAGCCTCAACTTTATTGCTAACCAAGTGTTATATCTCATTTGGGGGCATCATTACAGGTAGCCACACATCACAGGAAGGGGCAGCACAATAGGCATACATCCTAGGAAGGGGATGTATGATAGGCTTAAGCATGATAGGAAGGGGGTGAACTTCTCAAAGATGCAATAGAGATGTAACAAGTCTTAATCTGCATTCAACAAGCTCCTCAGATCATTCAGGTGCACCCTAAAGTTTGAAAGGCACCCTGTATCTGTCCTCTTTTTTACTGCAACCACAATTGTCACCTGTCATGTGAATTAGTTACCACTTGCATGTAAATAAAGAGCCCTGATGGTACTGAGGGTTAGGCTTTGTGCTGCAAAGCTTGGTAATTCAAACTCTCCAACTGCTTTGAAGAAGAAAGATGAGACTGTTGCCTCCTGTAGAAATTTAGGGTCCTAGAAAGCCCTAGAAATAACATCAGGACATGAAAGTGTGGGGGGTAGGGGAAGGGAGTAGGTCTTGGCCGACCCAGGGACAAGGGAATGAGTGGTTCTAAACCAGTGGAGGGAGGGGATGGGAGGACTGGTAGGGAGTGACCAAGGAAGGGCAAGGTAACTGAGAGGAATTACTGAAACCAGAATGAAGGCTGAACATGGTAGTGGGACAGGAGGAAAGAAATGAAATAGAGGAAAGGAGTAGGCAAAGGGCATACAAAGAAGCCTAAATACAGACATGTACATATATAAATATATTTATGATTATGGGGGAAATAGACCTATGTGCATATATGTATAGGTTCAGTAGTAAGGTAGCAGCTGGACATTGGGCCTCCTCGCGCACATTCCCTCAAAGCAAGAGCACCTTGCTCAGCTAAATAGTCATTTCATGATACCCACCTTCCCAACATGATCGCTGAAGACAGACATGTGCATAAGTAAACGTGGTGAAGAAAACTGATGGTGCCGGCTATCAAAAGATATAGCGTCTGGGGTCTTAAAGGCTTGAAGGCAAACAAATGACCATCTAGCTCAGAAGCAACAAAGCCCACAGAGAAGAAGGACACAAGCCTAAGTGAACATGAGGTGTTGAAGGGATCAGGTAGCAGACACCAAAGAACAAAAACCATCATTGTGTGATCACCTTCCCCACATAAACACTGAAGATGAATGTGTGCATAAGTAAGTGTGGTGAAGAAGGCTGATGGCGCCTGGCTATTGAGAGATATAGCATCTGGGGACTTAAAGGCTTGAAAGTAAACAAGCGACCATCTAGCCCAGAAGCAACAAAGCCCACATGGAAGCAGCACACCAACATGTGTGATCATGAAGAGCCGAGGGGACCAGGTTTCAAGTAACAAAAGCGGGGGGAGGGGAATCATATCATCGTGAATGAGGGAAGTGCATGATGGGGACCCACTGCCCATCTGTATACAACTGGACATCCCTTGCAGAGGGGTAGTGGGGAGGAGATGAGTCACTCAGAGTTCAGTGTAGCAATACGGAAACTCACAACCTTCCTCTAGTTCTTAAACGCTTCCTCCCCCCACCCCCAACTATCATGATCCCAATTCTACCTTGCAAACCTGGTTAGACCAGAGAATGCACAGCGGTACCGTTGGGATCTAGAAACACAGGGAATCTAGGACAGATGAACCCCTCAGGACCAATGGTGAGAGTGGCGATACCGGGAGGGAAGGCGGGTTAGGAAGGAGGAACTGATCTCAGGGATCTACATATAACCTCCTCTCTGGGGGATGGGCAACAGGAAAGTGGGTGAAGGGAGACGCCTGGCAGTGTAAGATAAGATAAAATAATAATTTATAAATTATTAAGGGTTCATGGGTGGGGGGAGCGGGGAGGAAGGGGGAGGGGAAAAAGGAAAATAAGCTGATTCCAGGAACCCACGCGGAAGGTGAATTTTGAGAATGATAAGGGCAACGAATGTATAAGGTGCTTTACACAACTGATGTATGTATGGATTGTGATGAGTTGTATGAGCCCCAATAAAATGATTTAAAAAGAAATAACATCACGAAGAGTTGGAATGGACTTGATCGCAATGGGTTTCATTTTGTTGTTGTTTACATAGAATTACGTATGATGTAGAGGCTCAAAGCAGACCAGAGGGGAATTAAAATGATATGCTAAACTAAGACTCCTTACTTTTAGTTCCCATTCTTTATGTTCCCAATCTTTATGTCTCAAGTCACTTGGTGTAGTGGTTATGCGTTGGGCTGCAATCCAAGTGGTCAGCAGTTTGAAACACCAGTACCTTCATGGGCAAAAGACTGTGATTTCTCCTCCCATAGAGTTAAAATCTTAGTAACCCACAGGGACTTGCTATGAGCCAGGATTGATTTGAAGGCAGCGAGTTTGTTTGTTTTTTAATTTGCAGGATAGTATGATTTTTTAATGCTTATATGTTTTCCTTATGAATTTAGGGGTAAAAATGAACTAGAAAATTGGAGCTCCCTTCTGTGTGAATATCCTCTGATTCTTTTACATGTGAATCAGATCACTCCTAACTTGGTAGGCAAAGTCCGCTCATAGAGAAAGTAATTTTAAAATCTGAAACCAGGCATGGTATGTAACTATGACAAGAATATGTTTGAATCTAACTATAATTCCATTTAGGAATTTGGATGACTTAAGCTTTGTGCCTGCAGCTTATAATATCACCAGAAACCCATCACAGAACTGTAGCCTTATAACTCATTTGCCTGTTGATGCTCAGATATGTACATATAGAATGTTAATAGCACCCATTACACATAGACTTCCATTATAACTCTGTTTCCACTTGGTCATAATGTTATGAAAAAAAATCCCCCTATAGGATCAAGTTTTCCAGGCTCAGTCACACTCTGGAGGTGAATTTTTTCAATTAAACCCTACTTAAACCAATTTTGAGCCCTTTGAATGAAGGAAAAACATATATGCGAGGCTAAAAATAAATGTCAAGCAGGTTCTCATTTTTTAAATGTTTATTTAACATACTAACATTCACATTCCACCAGAGGCCTGACCCGCCTTCCATCTTAAATCTCCAGATGATACAGGCAGTAGTGTTAATTCGCTTTGTTTTTTGGTCTGGGTTTGGTTTTGCTTATTTGTTTGTTGTGCTGTTTGTTTGGCTTTCATTTTGCTTTGTTTAGAAAGCCTCAGTGATTCTCTCAATTATCTCCTCTGCTGTGGAGAATTTTAGAGGATCTATAGAACAGATTGTTTTTTAAGTTTGTACTTAAAACAGCATCTCCGAAGCTGAATTCAGCAATGCCCATTTCCTATCCTCCTTGCAATCATGACAGAACTGTCCATTTAGGGACTAATGAGAAGAAACTCCTGTGGATTATTATTGATCCAGGATGAGTCATATAGAATAGGGGAAGAATGGGTAATTACATCTTTCGAGTCACCTCTATTTGTTGTTTCTAAAACTTTATTTTTGAACTTGAAAACTCTGTCAATTGCATCATTTCTGCCAAAAAAGACATAACCTTTGATTTATCTCACAGAACACTTGGAAGGCTCGGGTCTCCAATTTTGGGGCATGTTTCGGATCCTCTAGTTTTCTTTTTCTAAAAGATGCTTTGTATTCACTATGTACATCTTCATTTGGTTGATTGGGAGTGGGACGTCTGCCAGAACACACACAGCTGCCCTGGTGGCAGGATCAGCCAAGAGCAGGACAAGAAGAATTTCTCTGATGAATTCCTCATGTCCAGACCTGGGTGCCAATCGACACCCAGTGGAGACTCTGTCTTCTGGGTTCCCAAAGGGTTATTTGTCAGCCTAACTCTGCTCTAGGTTCCCCGCTAGGCAGTAGAATTGTATGAAGAGGTTGGGGCGGGGAGGATATATATAATTTATTATTTATATATTTCTATATATACATTATATAAATATATGTCATTATTTCTCCTATTCACCTGCTAAGACCTTTACATATTGTCTAAGAAAGAATCATGTCTGAGGAGCTTCAACTGGCTACAACAGGCCAAAATATTATGCTCCACTGACATATTCAGGCTGATCTCAGCTCCATCCCCTCTTTTTCAGGGTGTCTGCAAGGCAGCCACACTGTTCTTTTAGTCCTGAAATACACTCTCCAACATCCTGCCACAGGGCCTTTATATGTGTTATTGCCTTTGCCTTACGCACTTCAACCATTCCTCCTCTTCTTCGGGACCCTTGTTTATATCTTAGCCTGCCAATCCTTTTGAAAAGCCTCTGCTAGCTTTAACTATTAAAATGATCCCTTCTCCATCATATTCTGCTTCACACCACCGTGCACCTTGTGGTAGCTATCATTGCTACAAGTACACAACATGTGGGTGCGTGTCTTTTCTTTTGTTAATAGCTGTATGCTCACTAACCTATGAGGGTACAGACCATGGAGGCCCTCAATGCCTGACATAACATGCTCAACATGCAGTAGGTGTTTACACATTATTTGTTATATAAATAAGTTAACCAAAAAAGTGAACATGCTGGAGAATTTTCTAGGGAGAAGAGAAAGTCACAATGATGTTGCATCCTAAGTCAGGTTCGTAAATGTCTTGGCATCATAGGAATTTTGTTGGGTCTACTTTGTGATGCTCTCTAGATTTTCTATCTACAAAAAAAAACAGGAGACCTGGAAAATGAGTAAGTGGAAGAATAAGAACCAGCCCAGAAAAGGACTGGGGGTGATAGATAGAGGAGCAACGATCAGGAACTAGGCAAACATCTCCTGGGCCACTGCAAATCTTGAAATGGACCCTGAAGGTCTTCATACAGGACTTTCTACACAGAATCAAAGCAGGATGGGTTCTGTTTTGCAAATATCATTCTAGCTGTTATGGGCACAAGGATCTGCTATGGACAGGAATAAAGTCCAGAAGTCATTTAGGAAGCTGATGTAGAAGTAGGTTTATCGATTATGGCTGGAACTATAATGGGTTGGAGATATAGAATGGAAAGGGATAGCTGAAAGTGAGTCAGAAAGTATTTCTACAAAAATCATAGAAACCGTTATTAAATAAAAAACATGAAGCTGTTACTGCTCAACATGTCCTCCAGCAAGGTCTATACACATCTAAAGGTGGTGTGTCCATCTCTCTAAACCTTCTCTGAAAAACGTTGTGCTTTTTATTTCACACCACAGCAGTTTGGGCATCCTCTAGGGACCAAATTCGTTTTTAGTGTTCTTTGAGTTAGGGGTACAGCAAAGATCTGAAGGGGCAAGACCAGGCCTGTGCAGTGGACAGGGTAAGGTTCCCCAAGGAAATTATCGCAGGACAGCTGTTACTACCATCAATGAATATGCAGGTACATTGTCTCGAAGGATAAGAGTTCAGTGGCATGTCTTTCCTGGCCTTATTTTCATCAATGCTGTTTTCAATTTTCTTTAAACTTCTTCAAAAGCCATGTATCCATAGAGAAAACATATCAAGAGTGATCTTTTGGGATTCTCAAAAAACAAGACACTTTCTGAGCCGACCTCACTTCCTTGAATGTCACTGATTCAACCTATTCCACCAGGAACTACTGTTTGAATTGGGCTGTGCTCTCTAGAGCCTATTGGTAAATTCAAAACTTAACCCCAGTGATGATTTGTTCCATACAACAGTCTTCATCAGCTTTGATCTTGCTTAAAAGGCTGATGGAAAGATCAGCTCGTTACACTAGCTGCTCTTCATGCAATGCTTTTGCCATAAAGATATTTGCCTGAACTTAAAATTGCCAAGCGTGGGATATCCCTACTTCTTTGGCTCTCCCATCAATGGCCATTCTGTGATCATCTTTGACTGATTTCTAGATGTCAGCTCCAGTCACTGAAGCTGATGGGTTCCCCTCTCTTGGCTAATCTGTTAGGGCTTCCTAACCTTTTTAAAACCTGATCCATCTAAACACAAGTTTTTGTTGGTTGGGTGGATAGTTGGTGTTTTAGTATGGGGTAGCATTCCTGTAAACATGTTGCAAAGATTCATAAAAATATCCACTTGAGTTTGGTTAAAACTTTGGTATTAGTCCTGAGTTCAAAATTATTCTTTTGCCATGGCACAAAAAACAGTATTCTGAATGTTCAGCCGTCCACTAATCACAAAGATGTGTTTAACACAATTTATTTGGAATAGAACTATGTGAGTATATAGTAGAGTCCAGAAACAATACTTTTTTACTTACCATTATCTTTTAGAAACTAAGAGTGTTAACCGTTTGTACTATCCAAGGATTTTTTTAAGCGGGTTTAGGAATCTTACCCTATTGCAACAGGTAATAATTTAAAATATGTGATAATTAAAGTCATTGCCATTTTTATATCACCATTCTAAAAACAAAAAAACTAATGAAAGGAACACCAGACGAAGAGTCCGAAAAAGTATGTCACTTCTAATCAAGCACAAAGGTCACCTCCGCTCCTTTGGGTCCCGTTGGTTTATCTGAGAAAAATAAGTGTCGTGCAGCATCCTTTCCTGCTTTAATGGTCCATCAAATATTGGCCAGGTTGAGACAAACTTTTTCACACGAATCAAGGTGATCATCATTCATTCATTTGCATTTCCCGGTCTTTGATTTCACAGATGCTCTGCCTTGCTCCCTGCATTCGTCAGCTTGAAAGCTCTTTCCGTAAACTTCTGTCAATTGGCAATGAATTTTTGGAGAAAAGAAACAGACTTTGTGTTTCAGGATCAACTCTTGACCATAAACTTCATCTGGGGGCCACATGTCTTGGAGAGGAATCATTGTAAACCAAGAGTGCAATAAGTCCCAAGTTGTTACAGCTCTCACTCAGGCTGTGTGGCTGCCATACGTGCCCGACATAGAGTTGAACTACCATCTGAGGGATTATACTACGTGTAACACAATGGTAATCAACCTTATAAATTTACTCTATAACAAGTACATGGACTTGATTGAAAACAAATGCAACATCCACAGTTATGAAATGGCAGGCTTGCAGCTCCTGCATCTAAAATGCCCCAGGCCAAGGCTGTGGGATACTGTAGCATAAAAATAGCTGCCCTGGAGCAGAGCTCTTCCGCTTTATCCCCATGGTTGACACACACTAGCTTTGTGTTCTTGGACAAGTCATCCTCTGGAATTCAAGGTTCTTCGCTGGGTTTGAACAACAATCTCCAATCTTTTGGAGACTGTAAGTTTCATCAGTAGTTGTGAAGTCTCATGGATGTCTGTGGGCACAGGACAAGGGATAGTATTATTTCGCCCAATTACTGAACTTCATCTATCCCATTATCCTCTCACCTGTGCACTAATGAAGCATTTCACCTTTCCCTGAGGGTTTCCACTAAGGTCTTTGGGTTTCAGCCAGGGCAGGTGGCAGCTAGGAGGGAATGGTGATTAGTAAGGTGTACTCAGGTGGAAACTGAAGGTGTCATATTTATTTTGTCCTTCTCTAAAGTAAGAGAATGAGCAGATGGAGCCTTACACCTCCACTAACACTTTACTAATTTAACCTTGAGTGGGTAGAAAGACAGAAGACTAAACCTATGACCATCAAAATAATTTGTTAATGATACTTTTTATTTTAAAACAAAGATAAATTTCTTGTTATTTACCCTTATTTCTCTGGATTGAAAATCTCCTGCTAGCCTCTTAAAACATGTAACTGGTGCTGAATAATACGATTCAGGGAAAGGGCTTTCCTTTTGAGGTTGTAAAAATAGAAATTAATAACCAGTACTTGTTCAATAAAGTATTTCTTACTTTGAAGTTCATGATTATTTAATCATTATAATATCATTATTCTTAGTGTCAGTAACTAGCAAACCAAAACAAGAAGAAGAAAAACCTCTCATTATATTGATTCTTACACAGAGCAACTCTCTATGACAGAGAACTGCCCTATAGGGCTTTCAGGGCAGCACGATTTTATAGGAGCATCTTTCTACTACAGAGCAGCTGGTGAGTTTGAACTATAAGCCTTTCAGTCAGCAGCTAAGTGTTTAAACTTTGTGCCACCAGGGATCCTCCACTACCATTGTCCCAGAAGTGTTTCAGATAGAGACAAGAGCTTTATTCGGAGTTACCTTATGTCCTAAATTAGAGCTTGGACTGTAGATTCCTCATGAATTCTTTTATATCTATTCCTGACACATTATCTCATTATCTGATATCACTGACTTATGACACGAGTAAGGAATTTATTATCACTTTTGTGCATTGTGATGTACATACTGCCCAGTGATTTGACAGTAATAAATATCAAGTTGTTAGTGAGAGTTGTTAGGGTGACTACTAATGTGCACGTCAACTTGGCTGTGTCGTGATTCTCAATGGCTTAGCAGTTATATATCGATGTAATTTTAGAGTTATGTAACTATGTAGTCTTCCTCCATTTTGTAACCTGATATGGCCATCTGCTATTTTCATATAACACCAATTTTTGCATAATGACCTGGTCTTTGGAACCTAGCCATGCTGATAAAGCAGACATAGATACATTCTTTCTGTCATTTATTAAACAAATATCTGTTGAGTGTGAGCCATGTGCCACTCTACAATGCACGTGGAATTCAGCACAGACACATTTCTTTGCTCCCTTTGATGATTTTTCCTATGTTTTCATTTTCTCAATAATATGGCCTGTTGTGTCGATTCAAACTATTTTCCTACTATCCATCAATGCAAGTATTTGAACCCATGCTGTTATTTGCAAATACATTTATACTCTGGCCAGCACCTATAGATAGACACACAGTATGTTCATTTTCACAGCTCCTCATTTACTCACGTGATGATTAATTATACTCATCAACTTGCGTATGTTATTGTTTCCAGTGGCTTCGCCAAATACTATTCTAGTTGTTGCTCTGAAATGCAATGTAACATATGTAACCATATTCCACAGTATTACCTAATGTAATGTAATCAACCAATCAGCTGACAAGAAATGACAGAAACAGCTATTTTGCAGCTCTCACTCTCTATTCACCCAACCCTCTTTCCACTGCCTGCCCTACAGATCCTGGACCCTAAGCCTGCAGAAATCTCTAGCCTGACTTTGGGATTTTGTACTGTCCAGATCCCCCAATCACACGAGACAATCCCTTAAAGCAAAGTTCTCTCACTCTACGTACAGATAGATGAGATCAATATATATGTGTATATGTGTTCATGTATGTACACACAAGGGGCCTTCAAAAAGTTTGTGGAAAACACAGAATTAAAAGATAATGGAATTTTCCCACAAATCTTTTGAAGTCTCCTCGGGTATATATATGCATGTGCATGTTATTTCCATAAGAAAACTATATGTGAAGATCTGATGTGTGTATTACATATATATTATATACCCATTGCCATCGAATTGATTCCAACTTATATTGATCTTATAAGATGGGATGGACCTGGCCCTATGGGCTTCCCAGACTCTTAAGGATTAGAAAATCTTGTCTTTCTTGGGCAGAGAACTTGCTGGTTTCAAACTACTGACCTTGCAGGTAGCAGCCAAACATATACACACTGCACCACCAGAGCTCCTATGCATGTGTATATATAACCAAAAGTTGTTGTTTTTTTAAATCTCACTTCCATCGTTCCAGTGCTGACTCATAGCAACCCTAGGTGGCAGGCTAGAACTGCCCCCGCAGGGTTTCCAAGACTGTAACTCTGAATGGGAGGAGAAAGCCTGGTTTTTCTCCCAAGGAACAGATAGTGGTTTCAAACTGATGGCCTTGCAGCTAGCAGTCTAATGCATAACCACTATGCCACCAGGGCTCCTACATGTATGTATGTGAGAGGGGTTACAAAAAAAACAACCACCATGCAGACGGAATACTGCTCCGCTGGGAAGAGTTTTCATAGTATGCATTTTTCTGCTGGGCAAGCATCAAGCAACTCTCTGAGTTAGTGCGCCCAGTGGGGTCATCTGGAAAGGTTGCCGCTGGTCACAATGAATTTTTACATGAAAGCAGTTTCGCTCAAACTTGGTTTTTCTGATGATCAAGTTAAAAGAACAGATGTGTGACTGTGAAATTTTGTTTCCTGCTCAAGAAAAATACCACAGAAACTGTTGTAATGTTGAACACAGCTTATAAGAACAGTGCTACGGGGGAAACTCAAGTATATGAGTGGCTTTCTCATCTCAAAAAATGTGAAATGTCAATTGATGACAAACTTTATTCTGGACGTCCGTCAACTTCCCAGACAGACAAAAATGTCAACTTATAGTACAGGTCAGACTGTCAAGTTTTCTATTTAGAGGTGCTGGAAAGATTCCATAACAGTGTACAACAAAAGGCCTGATTTGTGGCAGGTGGGAGCCCGGTTTTGCTACCATGACAATACACCTTCTGATGCATTCATTCAGTACACCAGTTTTTGGCAAGAAACAACATGCCTCTCTTGCCCCAAGCACCTTACTCACCTGACCTCACTCCAGGTGACTTCTTTTTGGCAGAGGGACATGAAAAGACGGCGATATGATGACATTGAAGAGGTGAAGGGAAAAAAGAGGGAGGTGCTGCCAGCCATCCAAAAAAGTGAGTTTGAAAAACTGTTTCCAAGAACGGAATTGAAGCTTTGACAAATATATTAAGTGTAATGAAGAGTACTTTGAAGGTGTTAAGGTTGTTTTGTAAAAAAAAAACTTAAATAGATAGCTTTGAAAAAAATTTTTCCATTTTGGGTGGGGTACCCCCTCATGTGTATATGTATATATGTGTGATAGTCCAGGTAAACTAGAGAAACAAAGTCATTGATCCTCAAATGTATATAAGCCAGAACTTTATATAAAAGAGCAATTGTATATTGGGAAAACACCCCTGATCCGTCCAGATCAAGGCCATGAGTCCGATATCAGGCCATATGTCCAATACCAGTCTCTAAATTCCTCTTCAGACTCACACAACACACGCATTGATGCTAAATGCAGGGAGAGCACAGCCCAGTGGGTGGAGAGTCTTATGGATCTCAGCGTTGGTGTGGGTCTCCAGGTGGCTCCTCCAGCTCCAGGGTTCTGGATCCATTAGCATAACTCCATGTGACTTGTCAACAGGAATGTGTATCAGAGAGAGTGTGTCCGGCCTCCAGTGAGCTATTTATCTCAATCAAATCTCCAAATGAGGTCATTAAGCTGCAACCTGATTGACAGTCTAGACTCCACTCCTTCCTCCAGTTAACAGTACATTATGTAACTGCCACAATACAGCATACACTTCTCTCTCTCTCTATCTACTATTCCTGTCTCTCTAGAAAATCTCATGATACCCACCTACCCTAGCAATATAGTCTATGCTCATCCCATTCGCTTTCTAGACTCCACCTGCATTTCAAGGCTCAGTACAAATGTCCTTCTTCCAAAAAGTACAATTCTTCTAAAGGAATCCAATATTATGTCTCCTCTCTTGATGTGATTCACTGCTCTTCCAATCAATCATTTTCTGACACCCTTTCTTTCCTTGTTATGTTGTCTGTGCTAACTCAATCACCATATGTAAATTCCAAAGTCCCTAGGAAGAGAGATCATATGGTATATCCAGTAAATTGTCTGATACTTTACATAATGTAGGTCTCAAAATAAGTTTGCAGATAATTGTTTGATCAGGTTTTCTTTCTTTTTAAAAATGTTTTATTAGGGGCTCATACAACTCTCATCACAATCCATAAATACATCAATTGTGTAAAGCACATCTATACATTAATTGCCCTCATCATTTTCAAAGCATTTGCTCTCCACTTAAGCCCTTGGCATCAGCTCCTCGCTTTTTATCCCCTCCCTCCCCACTCTCCCCTCCCTCATGAGCCCTTCATAATTGATAAATGATTATTTTGTCATATCTTACCCTGCCCGACATCTCCCTTAACCCCCTTTTCTGTTTTCCGTTCCCCAGGGAGGAGGTCACATGTAGATCCTTGTAATCAGTTCCCTATTTCCAACCCACTCTCCCTCTACCCTTCCAGTATTGCCACTCACACTCCTGGTTCTGAAGGTATCATCCGCCCTGGATTCCCTGTGCCTCCAGCTCCATTCTGCACCAGTGTACATCCTATGATCTAGCCAGACTAGCAAGGTAGAATTCGGATCATGATAGTGGAGGTGGGGGGGGGGGGAGGGTAGAGCATTTAGGAACTAGAGGAAAGCTGCATTTTTCATTGATGCTACATTGCACCCTGACTGACTCATCTCCTCCCCTAGACCCCTCTGCAAGGGGCTCTCCAGTGGCCAACAAATGGGCTTTGGGTCTCCACTCTGCACTTTCCCCTTCATTCACTATGGTAAGATTTTTTTGTTGTTGTTCTGATGATGCCTTATACCTGATTCCTTAGACACCTCGGGATCGCACGGGCTGGTGTGCTTCTTCCATGAGGGCTTTATTGCTTCTGAGCTAGATGGCCACTTGTTTACCTTCAAGTCTTTAAGACCCCAGATGCTATACCTTGTGATAGCCAGGCACCATCAGCATTCTTCACCACATTTGCTTATGCACCCATTTGCCCTCAGCGAACTGATTAGTTTTTCTACAGTCACAACAAGTTACTACAATGATTGTAAAGTGCAACCTTCTGGCAGATGTTTAGAATGAATGTCTTAATCTGATACATTTATTTGAATCTAAAATATCTCAGACCTCTACTTTAAATCTATAGTTATTAAAATCAGCAAGAGCCAAGCAATATTACATATTAAAATGACTAAACACAAACAAAACTTACTGCCATTGAGTTACTTGTGGCTCACAGTGATCCTATGGAACAGAGTAGAACTGCCGCTGTGGGTTTCTTAAGAATATAACTCATTATGGGATTAGAAAGCCACGTTGTTCTCCCAGGAGAAGATAGTGAGTTGAACTACTGACCTTGTGGTGAGGAACCCAATGCATACCAACTATGCCACCAGGGTTCCTCTAACTCACTCTCAACTCATAGATACCCTGAGGGACAGGGTAGAACTGGACCTGTGAGCTTCTGAGAAATCTATTTGATTGCACCATTTATCTACCCTTCTTTGTATAAGTCCTATTCTTAATTACTATACCATTAGAAGAAATCTTGATACCTTGTACATTTTATCTGCTTGCATTGCTTTTCTGAAAGAATATCTTACTTATTTTTCATATTCTACATTTCTCAATGAATTTTAGAGTTTATCAATTTTCCAAAAGGTACCTATTGGGCTTCTGATTGGGGTTGCACTAAATACATTGAAGATTATTGATATATTTGCAATGATTAGGGTTTTTTTAATGAACATGCTCTATTCTGCTTTTTAAAATATGATATAACAAAAGCATGATCTCCTACCTCACACCATACACACAAATAATCCCCAGCTATATTTAACTCTTAAATGTGGAAAATGAAACAAGAGAGTTCCTTGAAAATAGCATAAAATGATATCTCTATGATGGTGGGTTAGTTAAGGACTTTTTAACAAGAACAGAAAAAGCCAGTTATAAAGAAACAATACATTGAACAGTGTTTAAAAAAATTGTAGAGAGTGAAAATCTAAAATATCAAGATAGTGAATACTGTGGCAGAGAGAGAGTCAGACAGTACTGTGGAAAAAACAGATTAATTTTTTTTGGAGTATTGATAATGCTGTAGGATTCCTCATTGTACAGTTGATTATTAGTTGGGCAGCAACCCCCAACACTAGCCATTTAAAACCATCAGATCCTTGGGAGAAGGTAAGGCTTTCTACTCTCCTAAAGAGTTACAGCTTCAGAAAGTCACAGAAGCAGCACTATTCTGTCCTATGAGGTAGAGGTGGTTATGCATCAGAATTGACTTGATGGCAGTGAGTTTGGTTGGGTAGGGTTGGATTCCACTCTCACATAGAATTACAGCCTTGGGAGCCCATAGGGGGAGTTCAACCCTATCCATGAGTTGAAATTAACTCATTGGCAGTGGGTTTGATTTTTGTTTTGTTTTTTACAATGCCTTAGGAGGTAATTATTCACATATATTCACTTTCTGAAAATCTATCAATCAGTGCACCGATAATTTTTGCACTAAAGATGTTTAATAACATGGAATGTATTGCCATTACATTTAAAATCAAGTATAAAATATGGATTCAACATTAATTACCTCAGCTTCAAGACAGTATGAAGCAAACTGGAAAAGAAACATAACATCTAGAGATAAATTTGTATCTGTTTAATAGCACCTCTTTCTAGTTTTACTTCACTACGCAATAGTCTTGTTTTCTTTGTGACCTGTTGACTGTTCTGAATCACTTCATACCATACAAGTACAGTGAGGCCATCGATTGGCTGTCTGAAATCTAAATTAATCCAATTTGATTCCTGTAGTCATGCCCTAAGAGAACAGTCCCACACTCAACATTGCGCTGGTCGAATGATAATCCATTCCTGCACAAGGAAATCTCACTGACATGCTAGTTTCTCTCATACGGCAAATAATCTTTTACCTTCCTGCTTAAAAGCAGGAAATATTTTTATAAAAGACTATGTTATTGCTTTCACTGGGTTAAGTGCTACTGTTTTTAACTAGATCTGGAAGTAGCTCATTGATATGGTATAAGGGGATATAAAGACAAAATTTTTACTTCTTAGCGACCAAACCTGAGTACCTTTCTTTATTATTATATATCTGAAGATGTCTTCTTTGTCTAGATGCAACTGATCAATAGGAAGAAAACACTCTCCTCAGGACGTTCTCTAAGAGTTGTTACTGTGGCATTAATTTAATAGACCAAAGATAAAGCTACTGATAAGGTAGGTATATCTGTAACTCAAATACCTTATTATTCTATAATATGAGGAGTATTACTTTTTTCTGGAAAGGGACATTCAAAATATCATAGATGCTCATTTCTATCCTGAAGGTACAGACAGAATTTTAATGTTAGTTCTCAATTATCTATTTTAACCATGGCCCATACACAGGATGGGATGGAAAATATCTGTGAGGTACAGAATTTAAAAGAAGCTCTACAACTTTCTTGTAAAAAATTTTAATTTACAAACTTATTAAATACATTTATGATAATTTTACTACAACCACCTAAAATTTGAATTCATAAGAGTTTTGGGTTAAGAAAAAATTTTTTCCAATGACCCTTAAAAATAATCTCTAAGGTGTGACCACGAGTGTCAAAAAAATCAGGTATCAAGCATCAAAGAACAAAAAGTCATACTATTGAAAAGGTGGGTGAGTGCAGAGTAGAGACTCAAAGTCCAATGGTAGTCAAACGGACACCCCTTGCTGAAGGGTTGTGGGGAGGAAATGAACCAGGCAGGTTGCAGGGTAGCAATGATGAAACATATAATTTTCCTCTAGTTCTGACATACTTCCTCCCCCTGCTATCATAATCCCAATTCTATCTTATAAATCTGGCTAGACCAGAGGATGTACATTGGTACAGATAACAACTGGAAACAGGGAATCCAGGAGAGATGACTCCTCCAGGACCAGTGATGAGAGTGGGGATGCCTGGAGGGTGGAGAGAGTGTAGGGTAGAAAGGGGGAACTGATTACAAGAATCTACGTATAGCCTACTCCCTGTGGTAGGGACAGCAGAGAAGAGGGAGGGGGGGCCGTCCGACAGTGTAATATATGACAAAATAATAATAATATATGAATGATGAAGGGTTCACGAGGTAGGGGGGAGTGGGGAGGGAGGGTGAAAATGAGCAGCAGATATTAAGGGCTCAAGTAGAAGGCAAATGTTTTGAGAATGATGATGGCAACAAATGTACATATGTTCTTGACACAATGGGTATATGTATGGATTGTGATAAGAATTGTATGAGCCCCCAATAAAATGATTTTAGAAATAAATTTTTTAATTTAAAAAATTAATAATTAATTATCTCTAAGGAGGATTTCTGGGAAGATGGCAACTGTGTGACACATACCAGAGGGACTCCGCAGAAATCAGTGCTGGAGAGTTACTAAGAGGGAAATTCCACACTACTGGGTCACTAGAGGAGCATCATAAAGATAAGTAGGCACAGATCCACTGGGTTTTGAGGAGTTGTGGGCTTTTGGCTTACCACAGTGGAGGCTGGCTGGGGTTTAACCTTAGGGATTGTCTCGGCCAGAGCCGGGATCATTTTGAACACAGCCAGAGTTGCCACCACCTTGGTGCAAGGATTAAACCCCTCCAGCCCTATGGTCAGGGATTGAGGCACAGCTATATTGTTACTTTTGTTTCCCTGTTTTCTATCTCCCCACAGTCTCAGCAGGCTTAGAGTTTTTCTTTTTCTTTTATTTCTTTTTCTCTTCCCTTTTCCCTCACATAACACTGCCAACCTCCAGATCACTCCCCTTAGCCTAGGGCATTTAGCGCACCCCCACTAGGAGTGCTCCACCTTCTGCAGCTTAACCTGGGGCTGTGAAAAGCTCACCCACCCTGCACCAAGGAATAGCCTGCCCAACTTCTTCCGGGGGAATTTTCACCTGAGTGACTGAGGTAGCTCCTACCCATCCTCTGTGGTCCCACGTGATTGAGGGAAATTCCTCCAACCTGCCGAAGTGCCTAACACAGCATAAGGCAGCTCAGCTAACACAGTCAGTGTTCCACACTGTTTCTGGGACATCTGCCTAATCTTGAAGCGATCTACCTGACCAGGGAATTTCCGCCCACCATCTGTGGTGCCTACACCAAAGCGGGCAACCCACCAGACTTCTGTGGCACTTCCATTGCAGCAGAAATGCCCAAATGCCCTTTGTGGTGCCCCAAGCTAACATGGGCCACCCCATCATGGCTTCTTGTGAGATTACCCAGTGCAGCACCATCCTCGTGGGTCCACAACAACCCAACCAGTGTCCCCTGAGAGGAGCATCCCACTTATCCTCCAAATAACAGAATACTGGTTGACTAAGGAAGAAATGAAACCACAGGAGGATAAAGTGGTAGGCCAATTCCACAGTGAAATTAGCTGTAGGCTGTTCAAAGAAGCATTCTTACAAGTCTCCCAGTGAGAGTCAGTGTTCTTGGACTCCCTGGAAAATGGTACCTGACTCCTCTTGAAAAATGCAGCACAAACAGAAATCAGCCCAATGACCTCAATGAAAAAAACAGGAGAAACAAAAGGCAATGGCAGAAGATGTCCTGAAACTAACAGTATGCATAGAAGAAGCAGACATTGGTCTGTCACAGAAAGAAATGTTCAGAATACTTTTTGGAGTCATACAGGATATGAGTGAAACAATACAGAAAATGGGTGAAATGACATAGGAGATAAAGACCCTACACCAAAGGGAAATACAAGAGCTTAGGGAAGAGATAACAAAAACCAGTAGCAGATTCACCAGCTTTGCCAACTGACTGGAGGAGGCAGAAAATAGCACCAGTGACCTAGAACACAGCCAAGAAGACTTTAACAAATGTGAATAAAATCATCAGGGACACTGAAGAAAACCTAAGAGCTATGTCTGATGTTATGAAGAGGAACAACATCAGAATAGTTGGATTACTGAAGGAAGACACAACAGAGGAGTCATCTGCAACAATAGTTAGAGAATTCTTGGAGGAAAACTTCCCAGCTTAATAAATGAAAGCCAAGCAATCATTCAGGAGGCTGAAAGAACACCAGCTAGATGGAATCCCAAATCAAGACGCCAAAGCACATAGTAGTTAAACTATCCAATTTTGAGGAAAAGGAGAAAGTCATGAGAGCAGCTAGGGAAAAACAAGCAATCACATATAAAGATTCCCAAATAAGAATATGCTCAGACCTATCAGTGGACACTATGAAGAAAAGAAGATATTTGGGAAACATATTCCAAAAGTTGAAGGAAAATAATGCGACCAACAATACTCTACCTAGCCAAATTATCTATCAAGATAGATGGAAAAGTAAGAGTCTTCCCAGACAAGGGAAAACTCAAAGAATACATTAGAAGAAACCCAGCCCTACAAAAGATCCTTGCAAACCCAGTAAGGGCAGAAGAATAACACTTAACAAGCATAAATAAGAGATCCCCTTATAGAACAACCCCACCAAGAGGACAACAAAGAGAAAACCACCACGAAGATAGAATTGGCTTAAGGGTAGAAAGAAGTCAAGAATGAACCACATCACACTGAGAAGAAAGGGATGTAGGAAACACCCAACACACAAGGTATAAGATGATATCACAGTCCACAGATGGAGATCATAACCCTGAATATTAATGAACTGACTCGGGCATTAAAAGACTAACATTAGCAGACTAGATTTGAAAACACAACCCATCAATCTGCTGCCTATAGGAGACACATGCCAAGACTACAGACAAAAAATAGGGTGAGAATCAAAGGCTGGAGAAAGGTATACCAAGTAAACAGCAATTCAAATAAAGCAGCCCAGTTTGCAATCCTAATCTCAGATAAAATTGACCTCAATGTGCAAACCATAAAAAGAGATAAGGAGGGACACTGTATAATGCTCAAAGGAATGATAGACAAGGAACCACTGAGCATTTTAAACATATATTCCCTGAACGAGAGACCCACTGAATACATCAACCAAACACTCCAAAAGATGA
Source organism: Tenrec ecaudatus (assembly GCF_050624435.1). Taxonomy (NCBI): domain Eukaryota; kingdom Metazoa; phylum Chordata; class Mammalia; order Afrosoricida; family Tenrecidae; genus Tenrec; species Tenrec ecaudatus. The sequence goes on from NC_134539.1 coordinate 103,060,591, forward strand.
AAAAAAGAAATCACAAGCTCAACAATAATAGTAGGCAACTTCAATATACAATTCCCCGAGAAAGATAGATCACAGGGAAACAAATTCAAGAAGGAAGCTACAGATCTAAACACTACAATTAGACAATTTGAGCAGATAGCTATTTACAGAGCTTTTCCTCCAAATACAAAAATATTCACATGGCACATATACGTTGATAGACCACATGCTGTGGCTTAAGGCAAAGTTACATAAATTTAAGTACACTGATATTATACAGACTGCTCCCTCTCTCTGACCACTATGCCATAAGGCTGGAAATCAACAAAGGGAAGATGAAGAAAACAAGACAAACAACTGAAGGATGAACAACTCTGTATTGCAAAGCCAATGTGTACCGGCACAGGTCAGGGATGAAATTAGGAAATTTCTAGAAACCAATGAGAATGAAAGCAAGGCATACCAAAACTTATGGGACACAGCAAAGGCAGTTATCAGAGGAAGATTCATAGAAATACATGCATACATGAAAAAGGAAGAGAGACTTATGATCGATATGCTGGCACAAAATTTGCAACAACTAGAGAACAGTCAACAGGACAAACCTACGAAGAGCAAAAGAAAAGAAATAATAAAAATCAGAGCTGATATTCAGGAGAGGAAAAATAAGAAATTTATGGGGAAAGTGCTGCTAAAAGTTGGTTCTTTAAAAGGAGAAACAGAATTGACAGACCACTGGAAAAGCTATCCAAAGAATGGAGGGAACAAATTTTACTACCAAGGATGAGGGATTATAGAGAAGACATTACAACAGACCCTAATGAAATAAAAAAATATAATTACACAGTACTACGAAGGACTGTACCCCAATGAATTCAACAACTTGGAAGACATGGACAAATTCTTGGAAAAACAATCCCTCCCTACTCTATACCCAAAGGACATCAAGAATGTCAACAGACACCTAGCAAAGAAGAAATAGGCAAGGTTATCAAGGGATTACCAACAAAAATATCCCCTGGACCAGATAGCGTCACAATAGATTTCTACCAAGCATTCAGGGAAGAACTGATACTAATTATACCCAAACTCTTCCAGAACATAGAAAAAGATGGTAAACTCCCGAACTTGTTCTATGAAAATAGTATAACTCTGATACCAAAATCGGGCAGGGATCCCACAAGAATTGAGAACTATATATATAGACCAATATCCTTAATGAATATCAATGCAAAAATCCTTAACAAAATACTGGCCAATGGAATAAAAGCATATGTAAAACAAAAAATTTGCCATGACCGAGTGGGATTCATACCAGGGATGCAGGACGGTTCATGCAGGGATGGTTCAACATATGAAAGTATCATTCACCAAGTTGCCATGGAAAAGTATAAGAACCTCATGATAATATCAATAGATGTGGAAAAAGCATTTGACAACATCCCAACACCAATTTCTGTTTAAGACACTCAAGAAAATAGGAAGGAAGGAAAATTCCTCAAGATACTACAAGCAATATATGAAAAACCAACTGCCAAAATGGTAGTCAATGGAGAAAAGATGAACACAATTCCACAGAAAAAGCGAACCAGACAAGGATGCCTCTTTTCCCCAATCTTATTTAATATTGTACTGGAGGTTTTAACTAACAGCATAGGCCAAGAAAAAATATCAAAGGTATTTGTCTGGGGAAGGAAGAGGTGAAACTATCGTTATTTGCAGGTGATATGATTTTATATATGAAAAATTCCCAAATCTCCACAAGGAAGCAATAGAAAAGTACGTCAGAGTGACAAGATACAAGACAAACAAACAGAAGTCTATTAGACTGCTATACACATTGGATAAGACCACAGAAGAGGAAATCGAAATGGTGGTACCCTTCACAATAGCCAATCACAAATTGGAATATCTAGGGATATACTTGATTAAAAGAACAAAAGATTTATAGGAGGAAAACTACTGAACAGTTACAAGAAACCAAGAGTGACCTCAACAAATGTAAGACTATCTCATGTTCATGGATTAGAAGACCCAATACAGTAAAGATGTCAGTTCTTCCCAAGGAACTATATAAGTTTAATGCAATCCCGATACAATTACCCTCATCTTTCTTCAAAGAAATGGAAAAACTGATTACCAACATCGTATGGAGAAGGAAGAAGCCCAGAATTAGCAGAAAACTCCTCAAGAAGAAGGACACAGTGGGAGGGCTTACTTTACTTGACTTTAGTACATATTATACAGCCACAGTGGTCAAAACCACATAGTATTGGTATAATGACAGATACTCAGACCAATGTAAAAGAACTGAAATACAGATATAAAATTAGCATACAGACAACTGATCTTTGATAAGGGCCCAAAAAATATTCAATGGGAAGCAGATGCCCTCTTCAACAAGTGGTGGTGGAAAAAATAGACATCTACCTGCAGAAAAATGAAGCAAGACCCTTATCTCACTCCATAGACAAGAATAAACTCAAGGTGGATCACAGACCTTGAGATAAAACCCCAAACTATTAGATCCATCAGTGAGGGAATTGGGACTAACCTGAGAACTTTGGCACAGGGAACACATAGGCTAGCAGATATAGGGAAGGATACAAACAGAGGAGTCACAAATACAGAAGTGGGATATACTGAAGATAAGTCACCTGTAAAGTGCAAAAGAAGTCTCCAAGAGAGTATTAAGAGAGCTGACCAACTAGGAAAACATCTTTAACAATGACACATCAGACAAAGGCCTTATTACTAAAATCTACAATACTTTGCAAGCTTACATAAGAGAAAAACTGCCCATTGAGGAGGTGGGCAAAGGACCTGAACAGAAGTTTCACAGAGTCTGAAATCCAAATGGCCAATAAACATATGAGAAAAAGGTTTCAGATCATTAGCCATAAGAGAAATGCAAATTAAAACAACTATGAGATACCACCTAACACCCTTAAAGATAACCCAATTCAAAAAATCAGAAAATAACAAGTGTTGGAGGGGCTGTGGGGAGATAGGAACTCTCATCCACTGCTGTTGGATCTGTAGGTATGTACAGCCACATGGAAATCGATTTGGCGATTTCTAAAATAGATGGAAATTGAACTTCCATATGACCCAGTAATCCCCTTACTGGGCATATACCCAGAAGAGGCAAGAAACAAACCATGACCAGACATCTGTGCTCCAGTGTTCATTGTGGCACAGTTCACAATTACAAGGAGGTAGAAACAACCCAAATTTCCATCAACTGATGAGTGGATTAAAAACCTGTGGTAAATACATACAATGGAGTTCTATGCATTGCTAAAAAGCAGTGATGAACTCATGAAGCTCATCGCCGCATGGAAAGAACTGTAGGAAATTATGCTAAGTGAAGTAAGCCAAACACAAAAGGACAAGTACATCATGAGTCCGCAGAGGTAAGTTTATTTTTAAAGGAAGGAAGGAAGGAAGGAAGGAAGGAAGGAAGGAAGGAAGGAAGGAAGGAAGGAAGGAAGGAAGGAAGGAAGGAAGGAAGGAAGGGAAACTGCAAAAGGGGCACAGGGAAAAAGCTACTGTATACAAACACTCCAGGGGTGAGGTCCAGGTACTATGGCAGGGGCCAGACCAAATCCAGGCTACATATGGTAGCTAACTATAAAGAAGGGGATGGGGGCAAGAAAAGAAAAAAAAAGAGACGTGTGGTGGGGGGATAGGGCACTGACCCACCCAAGGAGTGGATATTGTTTGTGTCTCCAAAGGGAAAGAGCGACCAGACTTAAATCTGGTGTTTTGGGAGGTGAATAAAGCATTCCAGAATGGGAAGGGAGCCAGTGGAGGAGCCTGAGGGCTTGGCCCCAATTATAGCTGTGTGGACATCTGCCCCTCCCCCTAGAAGAATTTACTTTAGAGGACATCACTGAGGCTGCAGCTCGGGGAGAGGGACATGTCTGATCAGAGCACATGAGAGAAAATGAATGGAGGAGAGAGTGGAGCACATCCTGGCCCACCAGGCCTGTAGGATGATACCCCTCTCTGAACAGTCAATCCAGAGTGGACCATATGGTTGATCCCACTATGAGACACGACGTCCCTTGCTGACCCATGGTGTTACGGGGGACAACACTGGAGACTCAGTGTCGGGATTGGCCCAGTCTGACCCTGAGACACCAAGGCAAAACACTAAAGGTGTGTGGCAGAGCAATAGGGGGAACATAGCAGCGAGCTCCCAAGAGAGTACAAAGGACAGACTCTGGGGCCAGATCATAGCATCCCATCAGACTTGACTGAAGGACATGCCTACAGGTCAAAAATCAGACCCTGATCTACCTAGAGGTTTTTCTTTCTTTTTAAAAATTTTTAATTTTTTTCTTTTTCTTTTTTTAATCAATATTTTTCTGGGTCATTGGTTTTCTTTTTTGTTGTCAGTGTCGTGTTCTCTTTTGTCACTTTGTCTTGCTATGCCTTGTTTTTGGGTGCATGTTATTATATCTGCAGATCTATCTAGATAAGATAGGTTGGATGAACAGTCTGGAGGAGAAAACAACCAGACTGATGATTCTGAGGGGACAAGGGAGAGGGGGAGGCAGGGGAAAGGAGGTGGTATTGACCAACCCAGGAACAAGGGAGCCACAAGTGATCCAAAATCAGTGGCAAGGAGAGTGTGAGAGGACTGGTAGGGATTCAGCAAGGGCAATGTAACCGAGAGAAATAATTGAAACCCAAATGAAGGCTGAGCATGACAGTGGGACAAGAGGAAAGTAAAAGGAAACAGAGGAAAGAACTAGGAGGCAAAGGGTATTTAGAGAGGTCTAAATTCAGACATGTACATATGTAAATATATTTAGATAGGGTGGTGGAGAAATAGAACTACGTGCATATATTTATAGGTTTAGTATCAAGGCAGCAGATGAACATTGGACCTCCACTCAAGTACTTACTCAATGCAAGAACACTTTGTTCTATTAATTTGGCATTCCAGGATACACATCTTCCCAACATGATCGCTGAAGACAAATGTGTGCATAAGCAAATATTCTGAAGAGAGCTGATGGTGCCCAGCTATTAAAATATATAGCATTTGGGGTCTTAAAGGCTTGAAGGTAAACAAGCAGCCATCTAGCTCAGAAGCAACAAAGCCCACATGGAAGAATCATACCAGCCTGCGTGAACACGAAGTGTAGAAGGGACCAGGTATCAGGTATCAAAGAACAAAATATCATATCAGTGGGTATCCACCTTCCTGATATGATCACTGAAGACAAATGGGTGTATAATCAAATATGGTGAAGAATGCTGATGGTGCCTAGCTACCAAAAGATAAAGCGTCTGGGTCTTAAAGGCTTGAAGATAAACAAGCGGCCACCTAGCCCAGTAGCAACAAAGCCCAAATGAAAGAAACACACCAGTCTGTGTGACCATGAGATGTTGAAGGGATCAGATATCAGGCATCAAAGAACAAAAATATCATATCATTATAAATGAGGGTGAGTGCAGAGTGGAGACCCAAAACCCATCTGTAGGCAACTGCACACCCCCTTACAGAAGGGTCACAGGGAGGAGATGAGCCAGTCAGGGTGCAGGGTAGTACCAATAAAACATACAATCTTCCTCTAGTTCTTAAATGCTTTCTCCCCACCACTATCATGATCCCATTCTACCTTACAAATCTGGCTAGACCAAAGGATGTACACAGGTACACACAGGAACTGGAAACACAGAGAATCCAGGACAGATTATCCCTTCGGGACCAGTGCTGAGAGTGGTGATATGGGGAGGGTGGAGGGAATTTGGGGTGAAAGGGAGGAACTAATTACAAGGATCTTCATATAACCTCCTCCCTGGGGGATAGACAACAGAAAAGTTGGTAAAAGGAGACGTCGGACAGTGTAACATATGACATAATAATTTATAAATTATCAAGTGTTCATGAGAGGGGAGGAGCTGGAAGGGAGGCGGGGAAATGAGGAGCTGATATCAAGAGCTCAAGTAGAAAGCAAATGTTTTGAGAATGATGATGGCAAGAAATGTACAAATGTGTTTAACACAATGAATGGATTGTGATAAGAATTGTATGACCCTCCAATAAAATGATTTTAAGAAAAAGAAAGAAAGAAATACACAGGAATCAAATCAACTCCATCTGTGGGAATGGCCTTGAAAAGAGCACATATGACCTTTTGCGGGAACTATCAACAGACACTCTTACAAGTGAACTTTAATGGCCAGTATATTATTACCTACCTACCTATCTTAAAAGCCACTTTAACAGAGGAGGCCTCGCTCAGCTAGGTACAGTTTCTCGTAAAGCAGCTGAAGCACATGGAAGAAATGATGGAGTAAAAGAGCGGAATAGGACATCGTGTTTGGCAAAGCGAAGGGGCGGTGATATTCAGGGTCTCATGTATCAACTTCTGGTCTCGCCTGACAATATGTCCAAAGTATGCAAGATGAAGCCTTGCCACCCTTGACTTTAAGGAGCACTCTGGCCTTACTTCTTCCAAAACAGATGGGTTTGTCCTTTTAGCAGAAAATGGTTCTTTCACTATGCGTTGCCAAGACTACAATTCAAATATATCTATTCTTCTTGTCTGTCTTATTTAATGTCAAAATTTCACAAACATAGGAGGCCATTGTAAATACCATGGCTTGGGTCAGGCACACCTTAGTCCTCAAAGTAACATCCTTTCCTTTCAATACTTTAAAGAGGTCTTGTGCCGCAGATTTACCTAATGCAACACATCTGTTTTTCATAATACTAAATACTTTAATAACCATATTAAACACCAAAATCAAAAAGCAAAGTTAATTTTAATTGTGTACCAATGTAACATATCTCTAGATCTCTTGGCTTCTGCTTCCATGAGCATTGATTGTGGATCCAAGCAAGACAAAATCCTTCACAAATTCAACCTTTTCTCTGTTTATCATGATGTCACCTATCAGTCCATTTGTGTGGATTTTGGTCTTCTTTACATTGATCTCTATCAGCAAGTGCTTCAATTCTTCCTCACTTTCAGCAAGCAAGGTTGTGTCATCTGCATTTCAAAAGTTATTAGTAACCCTTCCTTCAATCCTAATGCCACATTCTTCTTCATATAATCTAGCTTCTCTGATTATTTGCTCAGCATACAGATTGAATGAGTATGAGTATGTCAGAATACAACTCTGAAACACATCTTTCCTGATTTTAAATCTTGCAATATCCCCTTGTTCTGTTCACACTAATACCTCTTGCTCCATGTACAAGTTAGCGTACATACAGTCGAAGGCCTTGGCATAGTCAATAAAAGACAAGTAAACATTTTTCTGGCTGTCTTCACTTTTAGCCTAGATCCATCTGATATCAGCAGTGATATTCCTTGTTCCATGTCCTCTTCTGAATCCATCCTTAACTTCCGGCAGTTCCTTCTCAATGTATTGCCGCAAGTGTTTTTGGATGATCAATAACCAAAAAAAATTTTTAACAGCAAAATATTACTTGCCTGTAATATCAGTGATACTATTCCAAAGCTTGAGCATTTTGTTAGTCATTTTTCTTTGAAATGGGTACAAATATGTATCTCTTCTAGTCATTTGGCCAATCACTATCTTACACATTTTCAGCCATAGATGAATAAGTGCTTCCCATCAGCTTGTTGAACATTTCAATTTTTATTCCATCAATTCCTAGAGCCTTGCTTTGACTATTCCTTTCAGTGAAGTTTGAACTTCTTTCCTCAGCACCTCCCTACCTTTATAGACCTCCAATGGAAGAATCCACTCAGTACTTTGTTCCGAATCAAGCACTGTTGCCCTGGTTTCTATCTAGCCCTTGGTGACCCAGGCCAAGTGCTGGAGACCAAGGGGGCTTTAGGAAGTGAGCAACATCCTTCATAAGCCACACCAGAAGGATCTGATTTGGCAACTTCACGGGAATTTACCTTAAACACGTATGCTGCATATTAAAGGAACTGAGGTACTCCCTGAACTTTAAGGCTGAAAAGCCCTAGAATGGGAAGAAGCAGATTACTCCTATCCCGAGGTTATAGGTGTTGAAGTCTTTAGACTGTTTCAACTCTCTTGCTTTGAGGGTGCCCCCAAAACAGCAACTGGAAACGACCATGTATCTGCTATTTTCATACTCCCCTTGCTTCTTTTTTATGACATGTCTTCGTCCAGCAGGCATCGTTCTACCTTGATGAATGAACACTGTGTCCAACCGTCATTATTTCCATACATAGCATTTGGTCACTTAAGATTTTAGTCTGTACAAGTCAACAATCCATGTATTTCAGATTTAAAAACTGTCCAGTGCATTCATGCCTTCCTTTTCCAAACAGTATTTTACTTCTATACCAAAGGCTAAATTAATAATATTGTCAATAAAATTACCATATGCCCATGCAGGATGATTTATAATGTTCTCCAATAAAATGAGATCAATATGTCTAAAGTGGACCGATGACATCTGTAAACCATAAATATATGAATGGATTTTGAGCTTGAACTTAATTGTAGCCATGCTCTAAGAATAATTAGTTCTATTCTAAGAACACTTAGTGGCCTTTCTGAATACTTGCCGTCATGAAAAGATCACTGAAATTAAGGGTGTAATAGCAAAGTGTAGGGAAGAAATCAGACGGTGCCCAGCTATCAGATAAAATAGCATCTGGGGTCTTAAGGACTTCTCTTCAAACAAGAAACCATGCAAATGAGATGTCAGCTAAGTCCAAATAGAAGAAGCACACCAGCCTGTGATCCAAGGATTGTAAATACTAAAACTCAAGATTGGAAGAGAAAACTATATTAGAGTTTATATTCTGAGTACCAGTTTGCAGAATGCTACAACAGTGAAATCCACTTGCAGGATCCACATGTGTATTTAGCCTTGGGACAGTCCTCTCTGACCATTGGCCAGAGATGCTAGTTAAACACCCTTGCTGTCAGGCAGAGTGCCGTTCGAAAGTGGATTAATACAGATGTAGTTAAGTTAAAAGTTAATACTTTCTGATTTGTTCTCCTTTTTGACCTATTTAAAAGGTTGTTACAGTTTATATTATTTTCTGATTTCTTTTTGATTGATGTATTTCTGTTTTATCTTGTTAATGTTGGGTTTTTCCCTCATGTTATTCTTTCTCTGCAGCCAGAGTAGATGAAATAAAGAATCGGCCAACATTAGACCATTGAAGAGGTGGCACATGATCAAAAACTAATGGTGTTGAAGGAAGAAGACCAAGCTGCCTGAGGCATTAGCCAAAACCAAGGCATCAGGAATTAATGGAATCTCAAATGGAATGTTTCAGTAAGCCAAGAAATTGGGAAAATTTTACCTGCCCAACTGACTGGAAGAGAATCATATTTGTACCCATTCCAAAGAAAGGTCATCCAACAGTGTGGACATTTTATTTTTCAAGTTGAAAGCTAGATTTATTGACTGTCTCTGGTATACAGTGAAGTGAAACTACCAGGGCAGAACATTCTTGGCTGTGGCTTTCTGTTGAACTGAAAGACCAATGTCAAGTATGGAGAGTTTGATAATTAGGAGACAACAGAAACAAATGGTAACTAGCTTTCATTTCTACAATGATTCATTCCACATTTTCAGGAAGTTTTTTGGTTTGGCTTTTCTTTCATAGCATCTTCCTCTTTCAAAAGCTTTGTAGATGGTGCCCTCAACTGTGCAGAAGACTTGCAGATCACAACCCCAGTGTTCAGAAGAGCAGAGACCTCTTTCTCACCCCCTTCCCCTGCAGTAATAATTGTCCCTGCATGAGCCATTCTCCCACCCAGAGGAACTGTTCATCCAGTAAGGAAGAACATCCCAGGCATCTGAACCTGAATTAGGCTGCCTCAAATATTCTACAGCATCTTCTTCTGCATTGCCACCGATTTTACCAACCAACATGATGCCTACAGTCACTGGGTCATTCAGAGACTTCAAAGAAGTCAAGCAAAATCGTTCTATTGAAAGGATCATCTCCAGTGCTGACACACAAAGGCTGCCCGAATCCAACTTGTGTTGTTTGGTGAACTGTTTCAGAAGTCAAGTTGCCAAGTCTGGACACAAGATAAAGTCTTCATTTCTTGTGAATATGACCAGGCATGATACCAATTTTGTATTCACCAGGAGTAATGACTCCAGGGAAGTTTGGTCCCACCAACCTTATCTTTCTCTGGTCCAACAGAGCACACTTAACTTATACTGTGTCCTGTTGAGGGGTACCCTAGGCAATGCACACAACCAAGGGCATTACTGTCTTCAGAGTTTCATTCATTGCAGCAACAGCAAAGAGAAGAGAAGCATAAATGATGAAAAAATTATTTTCTTTGACATCCTTCACAGTATTAAAGATGAGTTAGTCCAGATGCATCTTGCTTCATTGGGGTTGTTCCTTCAACAGGTTAGGCACCATGGTATCATGTCTATGGGCTATGAAAGATCCCTGAGAAAAATAGTGTGGCAGGAGCTAAGAGACCGTGAAGCCATTGCGACTGTGGGCTGGTGGCAGTGGCAGCAGTTAGGTCTCGAAAGTGTGGAAATTGTCAAACTATATCATTAATAGCATTTACAATCAAATTTTTGCTGAAGATAATTCCACCATGGTTTCAGCAATAAACTAAGGGAGAGCTGGTCAAAATTCAAGCCCAATTCAGAAAAAGATCTGAAATTAAATCCTTGCTGACTTCATATGAATCTTGGCTGAAAGCAGAGACTACCAGAAAGATGTGGGTTTGCGTTTTATTGCCTATGCAAAGGCATTCGACTGTGTGAACTATAACCAAGTATAGGTATCATTGAGAAGGATTAGAATTCCACCACACTTAGTTGTGATCCTATGGAAACTGTACATGGGCCAAGAGGCAGTCCTTTGAACAGAACAGGGAAAGCAAGGGAATATAGTTCATGGTTTAAAATCAGGAGTGTGTGTGTGTCAGGGTTTTATCCTCTTACCGATTATTTGATCTGTAAAATGGACAGATAATCTGTTCATAGTTGGATTCTATGAAGAAGAACATGGATTGGAGGAAGGTTCGTTAACAATCTGAAACATATGGATGACACTTTCTGAAAATAAAGTGGACTTGAGGCACTTGCTGATGAAGATCGAGGATTACAATCTTCAATATGGATTGTAATTCAATGTTAAGGAAGCCAAAATCTTCACAACTGGACAAATAGATCACATCATTGGTAAATGCAGACAAGATTGGCATTGTCGAGAATTTCATCTTGTTTGGATCCACAATCAATGCTGATAAAAGCAGCAGTTAAGAAGTCAAATGACTTATTGCATTGGAGAAATGTGCTCCTAACGACCTCTTTAGAGTGTTGAAGAACAATGATAGGCCTTTGAAGACTAAAGTGTGCTGACCCATGTCACGATCTTTTCAGTTACCTCACATGCAAATGAAAGTTGAACCTTAGATAGGAAGACCAAAGAATTGATACATATGAATTCTGGTGCTGATGAAGAATATTGAAAAGGCTATGGACTTCCGGAAAAACAAACAAATCTATAGATGCTCTATTTACAATCAGCGTCTTCTTGGGAAGGGAGGACAGTGAGACTTGGCGGTGAAGGTTCATCATCTTGCATAATTTGGACATGTTATTGGGAGAGACAAGTTCTTGGAAAAGGACATCATGCTCGATAAACTGGAGGGGTAGCAGAAAAGAGGAAGGCCCTCAAATGAGCGAGCTCGACACAGTGGCTGCAACAATGTGCTCAAACATAACAATTGTTAGGATGGCGCAGGACCAGGCAGTGCGTCATTCTGTTCTGTGAGTTGCTATGATTCATAACCAACCTGACAGCCACACCGGACACTGGTCAATGAATTTTATTTTTGCTTTGATTTTTGTTCTTTTATGTAACCTATATTACTTGTTTCCAAATTTAAAAGGCATAATGAATAAATTGGTAAAATTAACTCGTGTAAAGTTTTCTGTTTGGGGTTGCTGTGTGATATTGCATTCTTTTGGTCTACTGATCATCCCTCTTATTTATTGCAATTTTAAAACGTATCTTTTCATTCAGTAAAGCAGATGGCTCTTAATCTCAGTGCCCCATCCCACTGTAGTAGGGAAGTCACAGCTATTGACTATTACCTGAATTTCTTAACTTTAGAGAGAGTAATAGATTCATATCCAGCCACTTGAGGTTGGATGAGGCCATTTGACTGGCCTGGCCCTGCCTATGAGCACAATGCCATATGGTATGCCCAGGCCAAGGTATTTCATTGTCAATCTGAGACCCTCCAGAGATCTCTCCTCTGCCACAGTGCTTAGCAGCATCTGAAATGAAAGATGCTCCTTCAGCTTGAATGTCAGAGGGAGGAGCAAAGAACCTGTCAGCCTGTGATGGACAGGTGAGTTTGGAAATAAACCTTTATTGTTGAGATTGGGGAGAGAGGGTTGTGACATCATCCTAACCTATATTGTTTTTTTCTCTCACTAATGCACCCAGAAATAATAGCTGTTTTTAAAAACATTTGGCTGGATATTTGGGAGGAAGATGAGGCTTTCTACTCTTGTGAGGAGTTCCAGTTTGGGAGACCCACAGGGGCAGTTCTCTCCTGACCTGCAGGACTGCTCTGAGTCGGTATTGACCCAATGGCAGTGAGTCGGCTTCAGTTTTTTGGTTGGATATTAATTTCATGAGGAAATGTAAACTTAATGTTAGGCACATGTTATTTTCTGGTTATCTAAACTTATTACTTTAGTATGAACTATTTAATTATCTTAAACTGACCACCATATTGAATTTCTTAATAGTTCTAAAAGTTGAATCTCATTTTCTATGTAGAATATTATGGTAATGGTGCCAAAGACTGGCAATTTCTTCTCTTTCTTCCTGCTAATTAATACTTTGTTTGTACCTCATATCTTATTGCATTGAATAAATTTTTTGAGAACAAGATCAGTAAGATTATTTTCTATTAAAGGTCAAATAATTAATAATTTCACCTTTGAAAATGTTATTTCTCTGTTACTATTACTCAAGTTTGCCACTGTAGAGCAAAGACCACCATAGACAATACAAAAATATAATCAGAGTTGGTTTTGGCCAATAAGCTGTGATTTTCTAACACTTAAGTCATTATTGTATTAACAAGGTCTTTAATAATGCTTTGATTTAAATTATTATTTTAATTGTTTTCGGTAAACACATCCTTAGCTCTCTAGATTAGCAAAAATTTTTTTGTAAACTATTATTTTTAATTGTTGTGAAAATATAACAACTAAAATTCTTTAATATAACTTCCACATTATTAGTCAATGACATAGCTTACAGTTTTCTTTTTATACCACCATCATCACTGTTGTTTTCCAACAGTCTACCACCATTAACATAAATTCTGTCCCTCATAATAAAAACCCACCCATTCCCCTTCACCCACCTTCACCCCTAGTAACCACTAATAATCTTTGTTTTCTATATATTTGCACATTTTATATAAATGGAACCATAAACTATTTGTCCTTTGGTGACAGAGTTCTCTTAGCATAATATTGTCAAGATATACCTAGTCAACATCTACTGTTTTATTTTTTAATCATTGCCCCTATGAGATACTATGTATCAACTTGACTAGACCACGATTATCAGTGGTTTGGCAGATAATATTCAATCATCCTCCATTTAGGCATATTTTTTACATAATCCACATATCATACAATTCAATAGTTCAATCAATCATATCCAGAAGAATTGTACAATCATTACCACAATCAAATTTAGAACATCACCCCTCCAATAGTTAAATTGACTTTAAAATGAGTTATATAATCACAATCAGTTCTAGTGATCCCTCTCCACCTTCCACCTTCATTGCTTAATTTTTTATCATCTTATGGGAAGAGCCAAGCTGTTGGAAGGGGGTTTTCTTTAGTAGTGTGGCTTGCACCCGATATATATGGATGTTCTGGGAACCACACTCACTCCCAATTCTGCATCCAGCTCCTTATAGTTTGACCCCTGATTTGGGGGCTGCAATGCCTCATCATCTGACTCTGGATTCCCATATACCTGCAAACCCATGAGTCACAGCCTGTCACCTGCAATCACATGAGACAGGACAACCCCACAGCTTAATGTCTGACCACTATATGTAGGACTTGCAAGCCTCCACAGCTATGTGCAACAGTCCCTTAATTAAATCTCTCTCTCTATATATATATATATTTACTGGGTTTGCTTCTCAAGCGAACCAAGCCTCAAAACTTTCTAATGAATGGTGAGGTGCTATTTCATTGTGGTTTTGATACACAATTCCCTAATGATATCATGTCTTTGATCTTCATCTGTAAATGCTTCAAGTCCTCTGCACTGTCAGCAAGAAAGTTGTGCCATCTGCATATTACAAGTTATTAATGAGCCCTCACTCAATCCTGATACCATATTTTTCCTGCTGTAGTCCAGTTTTTTGGATGATTTTGTTCATCCGACAGATTGAAGTAGTATGGTGAGAGAACACAACCTTGACACACCATTTCCTGAGTCGGAGGCGGCATTTCCCCTCTTCTACTCTCCGTCTACATACAGGTTCTGCATGAGCATAATCAAATGTTCAAGCATTTCTGTTCTCCAAAATGTTATCCATAATTTGCTATGATCCACTCAGTAACATGCCTTTATATAGTCAGTGAAGCACAGGTAAATATACTTCTGATATTCTGTGCTTTCAGCCAAATCCATCTGACATCACTTCCCATCTGCCTAATTGGACTTGCAGTTCCATTTTATTTCCTGCTGATGTACTGCTAACAGAGCCCTGAGCAGTAGTGGGGACGAGGTGGGCTTCAATGTGAAACCACCAGCCACTCAGAGGAAGACAGGGCTTGCTACCCCTGTAAACTGTTTCAGTCTCGGACATTCACAGGAGCAATTCTTGCCTGTCCCACAGGGTCTCTATGAGATGGCATGACCATATGTCAGTGAGTTTGTTTGTTTACTTTGATGTATCACTGCAACAATTTTTAATCATTTTATTGGCGGCTCGTACAACTCTTACCACAGTCCACATATACATCCATTGTCTCAAGTTGTCATATGTTGCTATCATCATTTTCAAAGCATTTTCTTGCTACTTGAGCCCTTGGTATCAGCTCCTCATTCCCCCTTCCCTCCCTCATGAGCCCTTGATAATTTACAAATTATTGTAGTTTCATGTCTTGCACTGTTTGATGTCTCCCCCACCCCCTTGTCTGTTTCCCATACCCCTGGGAGGGGTTGTAGGTAGGTCATTGTAATAGGTTCCTCCTTTCTCCCCCCACTTTCCCTTTACTTTATGGCTACTCCCAATATTGGTCCTGAGGAGTTTATCTGTCCTGTGTTTCCAGCTCTTATGTGTACCCATGTAAGTGCCCTGGTCTAGACAGTTTTGTAAACTAGAATTAGGGTCATGATAGTGGGGTGGGGAGAAAGCACTAAAGAACCAGAGGAAAGCTGTATGTTTCATGGGTGCTACACTGAACCCTTACTTCTCTCCACAATCCTTCTGTAAGGGAATGTCCAATTCTTTACAGTTTCTCTTTGGGCCTCCACTCCGCATTCCCCCCCCCCATTAACATTATTCACACGGCAACTATTTTTTTTAATTATCTTCAAAATTCTACATGTGATGTGATGATTTCCACATGATTCAATAATGTCTGAATTCCACTGAATCACCTTTTTGTAGAATGGACACACAAAAGGATCTCTTATAATGAGTTGGCCAGGTAGCTAGCTACCTGTCTTACAAATTTCTTGCCATGGACCGGTGAAACCTTCCAGTGTTGTATCCACTTGTTGAGCCATCTCTACTGGTATTCTCTAAATTCTTGGAATCTTGTTTTCTGCCAATGCCTTCAGTATAGGTTCGGCTGCTTCCTTCAATATCCTTTGGTCTTGACTATATGATAAACCCTGAAATCCTTGAAGCTTAAATAATTTTTTTTTGGCTACGTGTCTGTAGACTTTACTTGTTTCTTCTCCTCCTCATTCTTTTTTCAGTTCATGTATTTTTATTTATGTGGCCTAATAATTAATTATAGCAACTCCAAAAACACTGCATCTCTCTATATTTCATTATCTATTTGGTTTCTAAAAATGTATAATCTAAAGATAATACATTTAATAATAATCCCCAAATAATGGCAACTTCATTAAATACTGACACAGAGTGTGTCACAGACTGACTTCTCTCAACAAATCGACTGCCCTGAGCTTGTACAAGTCAGGCCTGACCTTTGGTTCACGTATAGTCTGGGTGAGGCCCACAGGTGCCCTTGGATGGTGTCCTTCTATGTTCTAGTGTTGCTGAGACATTCCATACTCCACCCATAGAATTCATCAATATTTATTCTTCTGTTTTTGGTTTCTTTACCCCAAGTCTTTGCAAATTTAATTTTAATATTTTGTGTTCTCAAGCTGACCTTGGGAATCTTCTGCTCCATTTTTGTTTTGTTTCACTTTATCATTCCTTCCTATTGCTTTAGTTTCTCTACCATCAAGAACAAATGTAAGAGTTTTTCTGAATACATTTTGCTCTTTTTAAAATTCTTTGCTTTCTTTTATTAGTCTTTGGATTTCTTGATATGTGATGTTGTTGGTATTATCCTACAACTCGCCTGGTATTCTCAATAGTGCACAATGCATCAAATGTATTCTTGAAAGTCTCAAAGTTCAGGTGTGCTACAGTCAAGTTCACACTTTATCTCTCAGGGTCTGTTTTAATGTTCTTCACCTTCACTTGAACTTGCACATGAGAAATTGATTATCTGTTTTGCAGTTAGCTCCTGGTCTTAATCTGACTGATAATATTGTCAATGGCATCAATGAGCTCCTGGATATTCCATATTGCCAGGTCTGAAAAGTATATAGTATGGTCGCCATTTGTGTTGCATTTTAAAGTATTTCTAATGAATAAATGATTGACCTTGAGAAGTTCTACCAAACAATCTCCATCACTCTTTCTATCCCTAACACCATTATTTTCAGACCACTAATTCTTCTGTGTTTACAATTTAGCATTCCAATCCACAGTGATTATTAATGCATTTTAATTGTGTCTTCCATCGATTTCATACTGCAGAAGTTGTTAAAAATCTTCAATCTCTTCATCTTTGACATTAGCACTGGGTATATTAATTTGAGTAATAGTCCCATTAATTGGTGTCCTTAGGGGGTGTGTAGATATTATCCTATCCTTGATAGAATTATACTTCAGGATATATATTTAAAATGTTCTTTTTGGCAATGAACTTTGTACTAGACTTTAATTTTCCTTCTGGGCATAGTAGATTGTCAAATTCAAAATGACCAATACCAATTCAATTCATATCAATTCCATATCAATGTCAATTCATACCAATTCCAATTCAATGTCAATGTCGATGTCAATTCATACCAATACCAATTCAATACCAATGTCAATTCATAAAGTTGTGTTTTGTTCAAGTGCAACACCAAGATTATATCAACATTTCATCTTTCAAACAACTTTGCTTTATTTATCCCATTGTTACATTTATTAGGTACATAATGTTTCACGACTCTTGATTTTTATTGTTTTGAATTTTTAATGCCAAATTATTTTTATTCTACTTAATGCTTTTTTGTTTTCTTAAACTCAGTTCTGTGTGATCGTAATTTTAAGCTCTGGGTTTATTTTTGTTGCAGTTTCCTGAAATATTGTTCCCTACTCCCCTGCCTATAAGTTTTATGTGTGTTTTTATTTTAGATGTCTCTCCTATCAACAGTAGAGAGCTGAAATTTGCTTCGTCAGGCAATCTGAGAATTTTATCTTTAAGTCAGAAAATTGGCCATTTTTCAGTCTTACTGTGACAACCAAGAGCAGATGACCCTATAAGCAAGGTAAGCACCACAGAAACATGAAATTAGAGTAAGCATAAATATGCTGTTTATCTTGTTTATTGGGCCCTTCGTCCTTGTCAGGAATTGTAAATTTAAAAAGGAACTGTAAGTTTTGTTCTGGAGGAAGGTGCTGTGATGTTGGGAAAGAGATGAATGCGAGCCAAAACTAAAAGCAGAATCTTGGAGGTGGCACCACAAAAGAGTGAAATTATTCCCTTCAGATTAATAAGTAAACACAAATAAGCCCATTCTTGTCTTGCTTATTGCTTAATCCAACATGGAACAACAAGCAATCATATCTTTGCCATCTCATTTATGCTTTCTATTTTGTGAAGACTTTGTACCGATGACCAACTTTTAAAATTGAGATTGCTTTTCTGCAACCTGGTCTCACTGCCCTTTTCTTTAATGGGGAGAAAAGAGCTTTGGGGGTGAAAGTCTGGGCTGCAGAGAAATCGGGTCTGTCCAAACTGTTTGCTCCGCCAACTGGTCCCTGTTCTTCCCAGCCCAGATGTTCCTGGAAATTGCAGCTTCTGATTATAAAGCACATTTAAAGGGATTCCCATCTCTTCAGGGAGACTACACTATATCGTTCTACTAAGTCAATTCTCATGTCAAAAATACAAAAATATGTATCTGGTAAAGGATATTAGCAGAGATAGTGAATGACACAGTGGGGTGTGGTATCTGAGACGCTTGTAAGATCTGTTAAAAGCTAATTTGCGAACACCATTCTCTACTGGCTTCCAGCTAGGCAGGCTCTGAAGAGAAAACACTAGACATCTTTCCTCAGCTCCACCTGCAGTGACATTTGGACTCACAATTGTTTTTGTTATTGAAAATTAACTCATAATTGCTTGTGATTGACATGGTGGGAGTATGTAGATCACACAGTAAAGGTAATCAGGGCTCTATTTTTCTAGAGAGTCCCTGGTAATTCGGACATTAACATTCTAGGTTGCTAACAGCGTAATTGGAGATGCATGTCCACCAGAGACACTTGGGAAGAGATGACTAGTAATCCAGCTTTAAAAAATCACCCAATAAAAACTCTATGGAGCACAGTTCTACTGTGATACATGTGGGGCACTGTAAGTCCAATAGACTCAACAGTCAACGGTGTCTTCAAGGAGTTTGTTTAACAACAATAGTTACCATGTGTAAGTATTCCAGGTTGGCACTATGTCTTAGAAACCGTACAGCCAGAATGCTCCTTAGAAGCAAGAATGGTGAGACTTAGTCTCTCACTCATTCTCTCATGGACCCTGGACGTGTCAGACAGACCACGCCCCGAAAAAGAGATCACGCTAGGTACAGAGAAAAAGGGGAAGACCCTAAACGAGATAGATTGACACCATGGCCGCAGCAAGGGGCTCAAACATAGGAACACTTGTGAAGATAGTGCAAGACTGGAGAGTCTCATTCTGTTGTCACAGGGCTGCTGTGGCCCTACACACGACAGACCTGGTGGCCTGCTAGTGGAAGCCCAGGAAACCTTATAGAGCAGTTCTGCTCCGCACACATACAGTTGCATCGAGTCAGAACTGACTCCAGGACAACTGAGAGTGATAAAAGCTAAAGTAAAGGCCGGCCCTTTGAACCCACCCAACCATACCCTGGGAGCAAGGCCTGGTGATTAGCTGCCATAAAGGTCACAAACTTCTACTCGGAGTTCTCCTCTGCAAAACATATGATTGTCATGGGTCAAATTGAGAGCAGCTGGTTACATGTTATTTTTCCACAGAGCTACTATTCCGTTCTCCAATTGTTTTCAAAGTAGGGTGCACGGTGACTTCAGTCTTTTTGCCGTCTTCTGCACTTGCTCAGACGGTCTTTATGCTCCTCATTTTCAGCGCTGTGACGACACATTCCTGAGTTTTATGTTGTGCTGACTAATGAATGAGGTTTCTGATGGCGAGTGGGGTGTGCAATTGAGCTCATATTATCATTTATTTCCAAAGTCCTTGTGACATATCTTCATGCCATTATCCCTGCAACACATGGACCAAGTGACGCAGGTCCCGTCTGCTGCATTAATTATCACAGCTCAGCCAAACAGGACTGGCTCTGCCACTAATGATTATAATCTCAACTGGGAATTGATGTTGACACAACACAAGCTGTTTCATCCGTGCAAAGGCTGATCAACTCTCCTGCCAAGCAGCTTTTCTCAATAGCCATCATCAAAGAGGCATTTATTGGAGGAAATTCCAGCTGACTGACAGGGGAATAGAGATCATCAGCGTCCTTGGGAAAGTGGGAGAGATTTCAAGATCATGGGAATATCACTGTGATCCTATCACTGAAGTAAAATCAAGACCAAATCATCAGGTCATACTTCATAAAAAAAGGACAAAATGATAATTAAATGTACATGTCTTGGTGATGCTCTCTCTGGTTCTTCGTGAATATAACACCTTGAGTCGGGCACATTGTCTTAGGAACAGGGTATGCGTTTGAGCTTGGAAAACAATAGAGTTGGCATGCAAGGTAAAACCAAAGGGATTATAACAACTTTGTAAATCAAGAAGAATTTATCATCTAAAATGGGGGTGGGGGTGGCTATTGAATGTTTATAAGCAAGAAAACACTGCAATGAAATTTGCAATTAAGGATTATTAGCCCGGCAGTATTAGGGCAAGCACCATCTTAAGATGCTTTTGTGAAACAAAGATACCATTAATAAAGAGTTAGGAACCCTCTCAAGAATGAAAAAAAGCATCCAATTTCTTCGACCTTTAGTAAGCAGCCAAAGTAATGCACAGGCTGAGAACCGCTCAGAGATTCTTGTAAGGTGCTCTCAGTTCATTCAGTTAAATTACTGCTTCCTCTGATTCAATATTCATGAATGCCAAAACCAAATCCTTCAACACACGGTATCTCCAGGCAGTGCAGGGACCTCCAGAAAATATCTTTTCATGCCATTGCATTGTTTGGGAAATGAGCAGTGTGAGCAATCCGGGCACATGCCAGGGCGAGCCTCCCAGTGGTCCTTTTACAGAACAGTTGAAATCTCATCCATGCCTATAGGTGTCCAGTAATAAGAGTCTAGGCCTGCAATCCTTCCGCCAAGTCAGTAGACAGCCATAAAAACTCAACCAGGGTGCCTAGGTGGCTCTGAGTTCTTGAAGAGTTACCGCATGAAAGAAATGGACACTTCCACAGGCAATCGTCAGCATTCATCCTTGGGAAAAGTAAAAACTGGAAGACTACAGCCAGTTACTATTGGTCAAGACGTCTATGAATACTTGCCTCGCTTCTCCCTCAAATGTGATTTCTACTGAAGAGTCGGCTAAAATCTCCCATCTTTGGTAAATACTTGAGAGAAACTCCCGGCGCTTGGCAATCTTTGACCTGCTCAGCAGTCTTTGGCCTTCTGGTTTGCAATAGCTTTGCTTGGACCACAATATCGAGTTGTTTCCTGGATGGTTATTTATCTTTTTATGTATGAATGACCTCTCAAACAAGATGATAGATTTTTAATGTTTGATATTGTACCCATGTGCCATGGGATAGGAAGGAAGGAAGGGGTTGAGGTTAAGCTTACTCTTAGCAGAAGTGACTGTTGGGGTCCCTAGATAATGCACTTGCAAGGAATGAATGTACTTGACTACCAATCAAAAGGTTTTAGGATTGCACACATGTAGCGGTAGTTCTGAAGGCAAGCCTGGTGATCTTATTTTTTTAAAATAGCTATTGAAAACCCTATCGTGCACAGTTCTACTCTGACACAAATGGGCCCCATGACTCAGATTTGACATCATCTGGTAATAGATGGTTTAAATGGTTAGCATGCCTCAGACTCCAAACCCAAATATTGATCCCTCCCTCGAAGCAGATACTCTTGATTGCTCACTGTAACGATCTCTGGTCAACTTGAGTTAAGGGGTAGAGTCTAGCCTGTCAATCAGGTCATAGCCAATGATGTCCCTGTGTGGGTCTGGCCTTCTCCTGAGGATTCTGGGATCTCCTGTCTTCCTCCCTAGAGGTGGGATACACTCTCTGCTTCACATTCCTGTTGACAAGTCAAATGGAGACACACTGGTAGATCCAGAGCCCTGGAGCTGGAGGAGCCATATGGAGACCTGTGCCAGCACTGAGATGTTTCCACCGCCACTGGATCTAAAAAACTTTCCACCCACTGGCCTGTGATCTTCCTGCATTCTGCATTATTGCATGGCTACATGAGTGTAAAGCTGAATTTATGGACTAGTATTGGACATACGGACTAATATCAGACTTATGGACTTGATCTGGACTGGGCTGGAATGTTTTAATATACAATTACTCTTAGATATAAAACTCTCTCTTACATACATACGAGTGGATTTGTTCCTCTAGTCAATCTGGACTAACACACTCCTTTACTAGAACGATAGAGTTTTAACATATTAATTTTCTATGACTTCCTTCCTCTCAATTGCAGGATTTTCCTTTTCTCTTCTGTTCTCTTCCAGAACAGAAGAAGCTTTTCCTCATCAGGAAAGCTTGTCATTGGCCATCCCACTGCCATTTGGGATTTATTGCCAGAGTCGCTCTTTCACCTCAACGTTTTCTTTCTCTCTTTTATAATAAATCATTTCACTGGGAGCTCATACAACTCTCATCACAATCCATACATACATCCAGTGTGTCAAGCACATTTGTGCATATCTTGCCATCATCATTTGCAAAGCATTTTCTTTCTACTGGAACCCTTGGTAATCAGCTCCTCATTTTCCCCTTCCCTCCCTCCCTCATGAACCTTTGATAATTTATAAATTATTATTTTTTCATGTCTTGCACTGATTAATATCTCCCTTTACCCATTTATCTGTTGTCCCTACCCCTGGGAAGGGTTTATAGGTAGGTCATTGTGATTGGTTCCCCCTTTCTCCCCCACCTTCCCCTTACCTTCCTGATATGGCTACTCTCAATATTGGTCCCGAGGAGTTTATCTGACTTGTATTCCATGTGTTTCCATGTCTTATCTGTACCCAGATACATGCTCTGGTCTAGACAGATATTTAAGTTAGAATTAAGGTCATGATAGTTGGGGGGAGGAGGCATTAAAGAACCAGAGGAAAACTGTATGCTTCATTGATGCTATACTGCACCCTTGCTGGCCGGTCTCCTCCCCACAACTCTTCTGTAAGGAGATATCCTATTGCCTACAGATTGGCTTTGGGTTCCACTCTGAACTCTCCCCCAACCCCCTTCAAATTCATGTGATTTTGTTGTTGTTGTTTTGTCTTGGGTCTTTGATACCTGATATCTGATCCCATCAACACATCATGATCACATAGGCTGGTGTGTTTCTTCCATGTGGGCTTTGTTTCTTCTCAGCTAGATGGCTGCTGGTTTATCTTTAGGCCTTTACGACCCCATATGCTATATCTTTTGATAGATGAGCACCATCAGCTTTCTTCACCCCAACATTTTCTTTTCTGATCATTTTATTGGGGACTCATACAACTCATCACAATACATACATACATCCATTGTGTCAAGTACATTTGTTGCCATCATTATTCTCAAAATATTTGCATTCTACTTGAGCCCTTAGTATCAGCTTCTCAGTTTTCCCCTCCTCTCCACTCCCTGCTCCCTCATGAACCCTTGATAATTTACAAATTATTATTTTGTCATATCTTACACTGTCCAACGTCTCCTTTCACTCACTTTTCTGTTGTCCATCCCCCAGGTAAGAGGTTATATGTAGATTCTTGTAATCAGTTCCCCCTTTCCACCACAACCCCCTCCCACTACCCTCCTTCCCAGTATTGCCACTATAAGCACTTGTCCTGAAGGGATCATCTGTCCTGGATTCCCTGTGTTTCCAGTTCGGTGTACATCCTCTGGTCTAGCCAGATTTGTAAAGCAGATCATGATAGTGGGCGGGACGTGGGGGGAGGGCAAAGAAGGGGCAAGCATTTAGGAACTAGAGGAAAGTTGTATGCTTCATTGTTACTACCCTGCACCGTGACTGGCTCATCTCCTCCCCGCGACCCTTCTGTAAGGGGATGTCCTGTTGCCTACAGATGGGTCTTGGGTCCCCAATCAGCACTCCCCCTCATTCAACATGATTTGACTTTCTATTCTTTGTTGCCTCATACCTGAAGCAACAAAATCCACACGGAAGAAGCACACCAGCCTGTGTGATCACAAGATGTCCAAGGGGTCAGGTATCAGGCATCAAAGAACTCCCAACATTTTCAATTAATCTTCTACAACAAACATCACCATCTCCCATGACCTTATTGTATCCTTGTTAATTGTCCTTGAGTTGAGCCTTTCTCAGTGGAGCAGTGTTAGGCTTCCTGTGTGACCTGCTTTCTGAACAGCCCATAACTCTGTTCCTTCGTACTTCTTCTCTCTCCCTCCCCTTCATACTGCCAAGCCCTCATATTGTCGTCAGCCCTTGCCTCTATTTGCCACCGTAGTGACATATTGTTACCTATGTGGAGACAATTCATTCATCTGAATCCTAGCAATACTTCCTTTAAAACTTTAGTTCTGAATGCCTACTTGACTTCGTGTCAAATGTTTATTCTGTACCTGTTATGTCCTAGGATTAGAAGCAGAATAAATCACAAACAGAAGCTCCCCTACAGTTGCACTCCCTCTTCACTTGAATCTTCCCATTTTAATACACATCAGTTGGTAATTACTAATAAGTTAGTAACAAACATGCTTCCTTTCCATCTTCCCGAGCAAATCTTTCTTGCTTATCTTTATTTTCTGTTATCAGCACAATTTTCTCTGAAGTTTCCCAGTCTGACATATCCAGTCATCAATTAACTTGTTCCCTAAACATTTAAACTTTGAGAGACCTGCTAAATTAATAATCCTCAAATTTTATTACATATTAATAAAATCTAGGAATTTTTTTAAAACTACATCTCCAGAGATGTTCATTAAATTAGTCTAGAACACTACCAGAGTTTAGGAAATTTTAGCAGCCACAAGGTGATCCTAGTGTTCAAACTCAGTTGAAAGTCCCTATGGAAAGAACAGGGTTTCATGACTGATTGCATGATGATCGAGTATGGATCAAGGTCAAATCTTTTCTCCTCCAATGATAGCATCTGAGCTGAATATCTTTCTCCTGAATGCTAAAACTTAATTGATTTTCCTATTTGCAGGCAACTCCGTATAACACAGAATCATCCTGCCAGTTAGAAGGAATCTCTGAATGGGACAAATGGGACATGTATTGGCTGATAAACCAAAATCCAGACGCTTGATTCTGCTGAGCAGCACCTAGAGGTGGGGGGAAACCCTAGTGACTTACTTCTGAGAATTTGGCGATTGAAAGGGTGTAGAGCACAGCTCTACATTGACACACATGGAATCGGCATGAGTTGGAATCCATTCGTCAGAAACTGATTTCGGGTCATTGAGACATCCCCGTATTGGGATTCCCTACAGGTCTTCTCAGTGTTATGATCCCCCAGTCCAATAAGATTGCGCTCCAGACCTGCCCCAGTCCTGACTTGGCTTTTCCTATTCCCTCCACTTTGATCTTGCTTCATACACATCTTAATCGCATTTCCATCAATTCTCCCATTTTGAGGATTGCGGGGAAAGCCTCACCTTCACCCAGGTGTAATTCTTTATGCCCCTAAACTCCAAAATGCCCCTCACTGCATTTAAGAAACTCTGCCCTTTTCAAAACCATGTACATACATGTACTTTGAAATCAGGTTTTAAGCTCCCTAGAGGGAAGGACTTAAAAGGGCTTGCATCTCTATATAGGTTAAGCAACTTGAAGGGCACCAGTGCCATCTTGCCTGGATATATAGCCAAATGCTGCCACTTACAAACAGTGTGACATTCAGGCAAGCAATTGATCTTTATAATTCTTCTTTTTCTCCTCCCTGAATGAGAATAATAACATTACCTCTCTAGATGTGTCATGAGGGTAAAATAAGGAAACATATATAAAGAACCTAGCATAATGGCTAGCATACAACAATCGCAACAAAGAACATCGCTCGTGACAATGATCAGCATTTGGGGAAGTAAAATAGATAAAAATTTAGTTACAAAGTTGACAAGCACGTCTGTGTAATAAATAAATAAAAATAAAAGCTCTTGGACTTGGAAAATGTTTATTTTTGTCTTCCAATAATACTTCCCAGGACAACTAGTGTTATTACTGAAATTTCCAATTATTCCAGACAGCTAGCCTGCTTCCTGATAGTATGTAAATTTCCCAGCTTGGTGCCATCTCAAAGATTCTAAATTTCCTTTTGCAATGACAGCTTCTCTGAAAACTCGGCTGCTCAGAGACCCCTGTGTCCTAAGTGCTGTTTCCTTGTGGCATGCAACATTTTTAATCAAGTAAAACAGTGATGGAGAGTGTGTCAGATATCCATGCAGGATATAATCATTTGTGAAACTTGAAATCCTGCTGTTAAGCCTCCAGTGAACCAAGAAAACAACAAGCTATTTCTATCTGGAAGGCTGATAGTGTTACCGCCTCTGGATCTAAAATGAGATCTATTTTAAATTTAATTCATTTCCCAAGAGATAAATAGCAAGAGCCTTTTCTGTAGGCAACTGAGTCAGAAGACCATTTGCTGTGCAGATACATAGTTTGGTGAGGGTGATATCAAGGGAAACCAAATCTCATAGCTGCCAGAAAAAAAAATGCCCAAGTTGCTTTTGTAAGCTCACCTGAAGCATCAGACACCGAACAAAGCATGAATACATGTGATGAGGTTGTCAACCAAGGCTTGTAAGGTATAGCTGTGATTTTTTTTTTCTTTATCTTTGTCTGGTGAAAAATTTCCATCAACATTTAACCCATTGCCATCAACTTAATTCCAACACATAGTGATGTCATGTTACAGAGTAGAAGAGGTACATAGGGCTTTCTAGATTGTAGTCTTGAAGAAAGGAGATTGCCGGCCTTTCATAATGCCAGTGGGGGCATTCAAACAGTAACCCTTCATTAGTAGCATCGTGCCAACCTCTTTGCTGCACGTAATTGGTGGCATAGTAGGTTATGTATCTGGGCTTCTAACAGTGAGATCAGCAGTTCAAAACCACCAGCTGCTCTGCATGAGAAAAATGAGACTGTCTACTCCTATAAATATTTCCAGTCTTAGAAACCCGCTATCTACTCTATCTATAGTTTCGCTAGGAAGTTTAATTGACTTGATGTCAGTGAGTTTGGGGTTGATTTTTGGTTCTAGGGTTTTTAAAATCATGTTGAAGTAACTCTTATTCTTACAATAATAAATAAAAGAAGGCAAGACCTCCCTTGGACTACTCTCTTCCTGCCCTCCTTCCTAGCCTTGAAGGTTTCATCTCCATTTGCCACGCCCTCTGCAGTCTGCCAGACATCCCGACAGACCTTCCACGCACTCACCCTGCCACGTCATGGCACGTACTTTCATGATCATTATTGACTCCAAGTAAATAATCCACTGCCGCTGTTGTACCTGTCTGTAGGTGACACAATCAACCCCAAACCAAAAGCTCTTCTTTGGGCTTATGTGATTCCTCAAGCCAAGAGGCTACCTCTCCTGATTTCAAATCCTCTCACTTGCTTTCCCCTCTTCTGGAAACAGCGTGACTCCTCCTCGACCAGCACAAGTTTACCCTCCTGGAGGCTCCGGTACACAGCCCTGCACCATGCTTGCCCAGACAATTTCACGACACCTTCTGTTACAGCACTTTATCACACGTGCAATTCAACAACGGTAGGGATACGTCCAGGTTAGACAGCATGTGAGTAGTACAAGGAATAGGTCCTCTAGAAAAAGCGTCCTAAACTCTAGGTCTTGGCTGCAACTGGTGTTGCATGTGAGGGTTGTGAAAAAATTGGCAACAGGTTTATGAACATGCAACAATCAAAATGAACCGAAAATCAAATGCATAAGGAATGCAAGTTGTTTCCGGCAGTGCTTGCCCATGTCGTTGTTGTTGTTATTGTTGTTAGGTGCCATCAGGTTGGTTCCAGCTCATAGTGATCCTATGTACAAACGAAACACTGCCTGATCCTGTACTGGCCACACAGTTCTTGCTGTGCTTGAACCCATGGTCGCAGCCACTGTGTCAATCCATCTTATAGACCGCCATCTTCTTTTCCACTGCGCTTCTACTTTACAAAGCCCGATGATCTTTTCAAGAGACTGGTCTCTCCTGATACCCTGCCCAAATATGTGAGATAAAGTTTTACCCCTCTCTCTTCTAAGGAGTATGCTGGTTTTGCTTCTTCCAAGACAGATCTGTTTGTCCTTTTGGCTGCCCATGGTACTTTCCATATTCTTCACCAGCACCCTCATTCAAATGCATGGCTTTTTCATTGGTTTTCCTTCTTCAATGTTCATCGCCTCCAGGCATGTGGGATTATTGAAAATGCCATGACTTGGGTCAGGTGCATATTATTCCTCAAATTGACTTCTTTTCAATGTTTTAAAGAGGTCTTCTGCAACAGATTACCCAGTACAACATGTCATTTGATTTCTTGACTGCTGCTTCCATGTGTACTATTTGTGAATCCAAGCATGATCAAATCCTTGGCAACTTCGATTTTTTTCCTCCATTTGTCATAATGTTATAAATTGGTCCAGTTGTGAGAATTTGGATTTTCCTCACAGTAGGTTGCAAACCACATTGAAGGCTGTAGACCTTGATCTTCATCAGCAAATGGTTCAAGCCCTCCTCACTGTCAGCAAGCAAGGCTGTGCCATCTGTATATTGAGGGTAGTTAGTAAGCCTTCCTCCAATCCTGATACCATTTTCCCCTTCAGATAGCCCAGCTTCTCTGACTTTCTCAGCATGGAGAGTGAATAAGTACAGTGAAATGATGCACCCTGATGCACACCTTTCCTGATTTTAATACAGGGAATATTTCAAGTGACTGCCTCATGATGATTATACAGGTTTTGCAGGGGGACAATGAAGTGTTCTGGGTTTCCCATTCTTCTCAATGTTATCCATAGTTTGTATGGTCCACACAGTCTAATGCTTCTGCCTAATCAATAAAACACAAATAAACATCGTGTGTGTGCGTTTCCTGCTTGGAATCAAGAGCCATCTGACATCAGCATTGATATCCCCTGCTCCACAGCCTCTTCTAATATTTAAAAACAAAGTGTATAACTAATGGCAAAATTTTCTTCCAGTGCTTAAAGTGAAGACCTGGCCTTTGAACCAGTTCATTCCTGTTCAACCCACCCTGAGAATGTGCAATTCTATCCCAGATATATTGAATTTTAATTTATATTTTGAAAAGAACCCCTGATGATTCTTATAGATTCCCAGGTGCATCTACATGATATCTTGACAAAGTGGAGATCCTTGGAAAGTAGGTTCTGATTCAGTGTATCTGAGGGGAAAGGCAAATTCTCAGCAGGGAGTTGAACTGGTTCAAAGATACAGACACCAGGGTCCACGTAAAGCTCCTGAGACAAATATCTAGAATTGAGCTTCTCAAATATATGTGTTTAACAGACATCCCAGAGAACTTTTATGTCCACTACCATCTGAGGCCACTGCACACCCATCAGTTTGTGGTACCATAATGGCTTGCCTGTAGCTGTGATGCTGGAAGCCATACCACTGATATTTCCAATACAACAGAGTCAGGTCGCTCATAGTGAACAGACTTCAGTAGAGTTTCCAGACTAAGACATGTTGCACTTGATCGCAAGAGTACTTGTTCAATACAGTGTTTGAAGATGTGCTCCCTTGATTGGAAGGCACTCAGACCATTAAATGACCACAATGGACTTGAACCCACCAAAGGTCATAAAGATGGCATAGTTCCAGGCAATATTTTGCATGGCTGTACATAGGGTTGCCATGACCCGGAGTTGACTCAAGGTCATTAGACAACCACAGAGTTTGAAAACCTCTAATGCAGGAACTGTCTAAAAGATAAACTGCCCCCAGCCTGCCCGTCCCACTCCCACCCCATTAAATCACTGCACCTGGCTTTTGTTTACATGCATTAGGGAGGTGGAATGAAGGAAGCTTCTGTTGGATGAGACAGTAAGAGCACGAGTAAGGACTTAGACAATAATAGCAGAACAGACACTCCCTGCTGCTCTGGGCCTGCAGAGAGGTGGTGGAGAGGTGGCCCCTGTTTGCTAGATGGCTGGTCAGGAAGTAGAAAACTCAGAAGAGCCTTTGCCCTCGGAGTGTATCACAGATTGCCAATGAGCTTCACTTGAACAAAGCCTTGCAGGCCACATCCATTCACAGTGTTCTAACTGCCATAAACTTCAGCCAGGGTAAGGAAGAGTGCAGAAACATGCCTTCTTCCCTTCCTCCCCTGAGCTCCTTTACAGAGAGAGTGAGGTTAAAAAGCCAGGAAGTGTTAAAAGGCATTAAAAGAAACATTTTTAGCAGAGGTTTCCTGAAATTACTTTTCTTTAGAACTTTCTTTTTTTAATGACAGTGATGATTATGGGAAAATCTACCTTCAATGGGGGAGGCTGAGTTTTAATGGTGCCCTTTTGAATAATGTCCACTTTAAAAGGTTAGATCGCACGGCAGTGAGGTTAATACCATTGTTATTTCTCTTCGGTCTCAGAATAGATAATTGACTACCTCTGAAGCGTCCAGGAAGGCTGTTAGAGCAAGACATAAATGTTGTGTGAAGTTTCCGATGACAGTGAACAAAGGTGAGCCGCTCTAGAAGCGCAAAGAAGGCCAGGACTTTAAATCTTTCTAGACACGGACAGGTTTAAGGGTTAGCAAGCATGGAGGGTCGCCTGGTCTATTCTGGATTCAGAATAAATGGTCCCTACTCTTTGCGGCTCCTAAATATGGTCTTATAAGGCCTCAGAATATCTCAATTCATCTGAAAGTCCCGAGGCATTTGTTTATTGTGGTTGAGAATTTGTTTACTTGCTGACAGCTATTCACATGACAGGGCACATTTTCAACAACATATGAAGTGATATTTTGGCATGATAGTTATATGAATATGTTGTTGTTGCTGGTAGGTACCATTGAGGAAGTTCCAATTCAAAGCAACTTTATGCACAGCAGAATAAAACCCTGCCAGTCCTGGGCCATCCGCTCAATTGTTCCCATGCTTGAGCCCATTGATACAGCCACTGTGTCAAGCCATATCCTGGAGTGCTTTCCTCTTTTGCACTGCCCATCCAATATGTCAAGTGTGATGACTTCAGGGACTGATCTCGCTCAACAGTATGTCCAAAGTATTTAAGATAAAGCTGGATTCAATATGATACTTTGCCTCATCGGAGACAAATTGAAACTTGGCCTTTGCAAATATAATCACTCAGTACATGTCCCAGGGCCAACCCTACCCTCAAAAGCTGAGGGAAATACCTCTTTCCAGGGCTTGGGAACTCTGGTGTTAAACTCTCCCTCACCTTCGAATCGGGGTAGCAATCAACAGGGGAGAAGAGAGGTCAAAGATCTTCAAAATAATTAAGCTTCCTGTCACTGAAAATTTAAACAGAAGATAAAAGAGAACTGAAATAGCTGGAATTGATAGACACTCGTGTTCTGGTGGGAAGTTCAAAGGTGTAAAGTTTTCACTGGCTCCCTTCCTATTTACAACAGCCAGATATGTTGAATTCCCCACAATGCCTTCTAGCATGCATTCTAAATTCTGGTTTCCATCTTCCTCCAGCATGATGCAGGAATAAATGCTATGTGAACAGTTCAAATAGCCATGGCAATCCCGTCGACTTTGTCCCACACTTGAAAACCTCTCTGCCCTCGAGCATGTTCTGACTCATAGTTACTGTACAGGATGGAGTAAAACAAACCCCCGATGTGTTTTTTGAGATTGTAAGTCTTTCCAGGAATAGAACGTCCTTCTCCTCAGATGGTGGTTTCAAACTGCAGACCTTGTGGTAAGCAGCCCAACATGCAACCCACTACACCAAATCGTCTTATTCCCGTTGCTTGTAGGGTTACATTAAGATGGGGCTCTGTGAACTAGTGCTGGTCAATAAAAAAATGAGACAATGTTTTAGAAGAGAATGATTTTCTTCCATTAAGTATAGAACTTCTGGTGAGAGAATATGTCTTTTCATCCTGTAGACATCATCTTGTCTGGATCATGGAACCACAGAAGCTTTTATGGCATAATGAAGGGAGAAAAGGAAAGTGGAAAATAGAAGCGATGAAAGGCCTAGACATCCACTGAATTCATCAATTAAAGGAACTCTATCTCATATTATCCTATCAAATGACACAATAAATTTCCCCTAAGGCTGAAAAAATTGAACTTGGGAGGTTTGCTCCTTCACTATCATAACTGATACAAATACTAATATCCTCAAGTCTATGGCCATCATTTTCATTCTGTATTCATCATTTTCAATACATCACTCAATCATTAATGTAACACATATACCACATAACATGAAATGGAAAAGTAGAAGTAAACAATAGTTATATACAGTCTCCAAAAGATCCATTATGAAAGCACAGCATTATTCTTATGAATCTTACCAGAAATAATAATATCAAACAGAAATAATAATATCAGCTCTTTACTACTATGTATGCATCACACTGCTAGGCCAGTAAGTAACATCATATGATAAATGGAAAAAAGACAGATGCCATCAAGGATTTCATCTTGCTTAGATGCACCATCAAAGCCCATGGCAGCAGCAGTCAAGAAACCAAATGATGCATTACCTGAGGTAAACCTATTGCACAAGACCTCTTTCAGGTGTTGAGAAGCAAGGATGTTACTTTGAGGACTGCTATGCTCCTGACCCAAGCAAGGTATTCCAATCAGCACTATGCTCCTGACCCAAGCAAGGTATTCCAATCAGCTCATCTGCAAGTGAAAGTTAGACACTGGATAAGGAAGACTAAAGACAAAAATGATGCAGTTGACCTATGGGGTCAACAAAGAATATTGAAAGTACCACAGGCTGCCGAAAGAACAAACAGATCTGATGTGAAGAAGTACAGCCAGATGTTCCTCAGAAGCAAGCATGGAAAGACTTCATCTTCCATGCTTCGGATGTAGTGTCAGCTGAGACCAGTCCCTGGATTGACACACAGGGACTGCACCAATGGGCTGAAGAACAGTTGTGAGGATGGTGCGGGACGGAGCGGTGTGTCATTTTGGTGCACAGAGAGTCGCTACAGCAAGTGTGCTGATCTACAGCAAGTGTGCCCTGGACCAGGATCCTCAACAATTGCGAGGATGGCACGGGACGAAGCGGTGTGTCATTCTGGTGTACAGAGAGTCGCTTCAGCAAGTGTGCTGACCTACAGCAAGTGTGCCCTGGACCAGGATCCTCAACAATTGTTAGGATGGCACGGGACGGAGCGGTGTGTCATTCTGGTGTACAGAGAGTCGCTACAGCAAGTGTGCTGATCTACAGCAAGTGTGCCCTGGACCAGGATCCTCAATATTGAAAATACAGTTATTTAAAAAGTATCCCATACATTCATGTAATTCCAATAAAAGGCAATTTTTCAAATCAACAACTCTAGAATTATTCTAAAAATAGTCAGGAAAATTGAGACTGCAGCATAAGGAAAAAGAAACTGTCCTATCATTTACTAATGTGTATATATATGTATATATAATTAACTTATATTATATAATATATGACATATTTCATTATGATGAGTAACATGTTACACTATATTTTATATAAAACACAACACATTAATATATCACAATATCAAAATGCATTATATTACTTTACATTTTATAAAACGGTCAGAGGACACTCAAAATGTGACTGAGGAGGAGCTGATGTCTCATAGTGGAGTTGACCTTGGTGATGCACTGGGTGAAGCCTGTGGAAGTGGAGCCTTTGGGATCTTTATTTGCTGATGAGGCACCAATCAAAGGTAAAGCGAAACAGCGGAAAATAATCTGTTAATGATAGTACCTTGAAATGTGCAAAGAGTGAATGGAGGAAAATTGAAAATTGTCAAAGAGGAAACGTAATGCATAAGGACCAATATCCTGGCAGTATTGAGCTGAAATGGTCTGGTATTGGCCATTTTGAATTGGAAAATCATAATTTACCATGCTGGGAATAACACATTCAAAAGAAATAGTGTTTCATTTATTTCAAAAAGACTTTGCAAAATTAATCATGGTAGAATTTCACAAACCAATGACTCGTTCGTGCAAATATCTTTCTAAACCACACAAAAGTCAACTACGCACATGGACTTTTCCAGAAGGAATACACAGAACTCAAATTAACTAAATATGTACGAAGAGATGCTGGAGAACTTCAATATCAGCAGCTAAAACCAGGCCAGGTACTGACTGTGGAACGGACCATTAATGGCTCATTTGTCAGTTCAGGATAAAATTGAAGAAAATTAAAATAAGTGCCCAAAAGCCAAAATACAACCTTGAATCTATCCCACCTGAATTTCAAGAATATCTGAAGAACAGATTTGCTGCACTGAACACAATGGACAGAAGGACATGATGAGCTCCGGGCAGACAACAAGAACAGCTTCATGAGGAAAGCCAACGGTCATTACGAAGACAGGGAAGAATGAAAATATCAAAGTGGCTATCAGAGGAGGATCGGACACTTGCTCTCAATTGCAGGGTCGTTAAAGCAAATGGAAGAAATGGTGAAGTCAAAAAAACTGAATAGAAATTTTCAAAGGGCAGCTAAAGAAGTGTATTGGACAGGGTTCGCTAGAGAGACAA